>NC_137804.1:22579549-22744549 GCF_963383645.1 Muscardinus avellanarius | reverse complement strand
GAAATAACATCAACACCAATTTCCTATACACTTAGCCTCATATGTAGGTATAGTATCTTCTGTTTGTATGGTATACTTGTTTTTATGGACAACATTCACCAGCCTTTGAAAGAAAAAGGTACAAAGACATATAAGACAGGATCCCTACTGTACAGAAGTACAGAATATTCAATGAGAAAAGACTCCATGAAACAACAAAGGATTCACATGATAGCTAGAGGTCAGTGTGAGGAGGCTAACAGTCAATACAAGTAATCTTTACCCAAGACTGACCTGACCCATCCTTTTAAAAGGAACTTACTCAGAAGAGTCTTTTGCAAATGATCTTTGTAAAGAATCACAATTTATAGAGAGGTAATCTGGGAAACGAATCCAAATTAAGCAGGCTACTCAGAGCTAATGTAATTAGTGGGGAAGTGCTCATGGAGTAGAGCTATTACATGTCCTTAAAAGACAATGAGAAGCTTCTTTGAAGAGATTTCTTAGTCTGAACATATTCTGGTTGAAAATGAAGACATACATGAAATCACTGCAACTTTTATTCTTATTATTGTTTTGTTATGTGGTACTCAAAAATAAATTCTAGAAAACAATAAAGATAGCTAGTTGACAATGAGTAACATGGGTTCTTTATTCTCTTCCATCAAGTAACAGTTCTCTACACTTAAGTGCTGAGTAAAAATTTTATACAAATGGGATTTGGCCTAGATTCCAAAGGACACATAAGGTTTACAAAAGTATCAGAGAATACATCCACTTTCTTCATAAAATCTTTCTATGCTAGTGTAACTGATACTTTCCTTGTAAATTATAAAGCCAGAGTTATTCTTTTCCTTTCAAAAATTTTAAATTGTGCTATTTTCTAAGCCATTACATTAAATTGAACTATAGGAAATTACTGACATTGAAGAGTTCTTGGCCTACCCAAAAAGATGTAATTTCTAACAGCTTAAAACTCATTTTCATTACTTGTATTTTGATCATCTTCTCATGCTCACAACTAGCCATTAATCATTTCAAACTCTCCTTATTGCTTACCATGACATTACAATAGCTACTGAGCTTGCCTCTACCCTCCAATACCATCTTACACACTAACACCCAAACCATCTCCAATGACCATGGGGTTTGCTCATGGCAGGCCATGTTGCATACTTTACTTTCTGATCCCTAAATTCTTATTAGAATACAGTTGGTCATAAGTGACAATTTTAAAAAGGTATTTTTTAACTTTAAATTAACAAAAGGGTAATTTGTTACCAAAACTTCATGGTTACTTTTATTAATAAACTACTTAGGAAAACATTTCACAAAAGATAATTAGGCTACAAAATTCCTTATGAGCAAGAAATGATCTTTATTAACTACGATCAGAATAGTAACTGACATATCAAAGTGAACTATACTCATTGACCACTTCCTTTATTTTTGATAATATAAAAAAGAATAGAAGGAAGGGTAACCATACAGAAGTATTTAAAACATCAATAAACACACATGTAGAAAAAGCCAAAGAAAATTTACATTTTTATTCCACTAAATATCTATGTCTCACATCTCAAATAAATTCTTCCTTCAACACAAAATAAAAATAAAAGAGAAGACTGCTTAAAAAGTATATTATTATGTATTGATAAATGTCTAAGTAATCAAAAAGCAGATATAATTTCCAACTATTATTTGATAACAGAACTAGGTAAGTATAAATCAACAATTGATCACAATATAAATTAAGAAATTACCCATAAGCAATTATCAACTTCAATTACAATAGTAATAATGGCCAAGATGCTCTGAAGATTTAAGAGAAACAATGATCTAGTAGTCACAGTCACTATTAAATGAACTTCTATTTAAGAAGAACTTAGTAATTATACATAAAATGCCAAATAAAAAAAAATTTTCACAGAAAATGGAGTTCCATGTGTTCAGAAATTAATAGTCATCACCAGGGTTTCATACATTAAATTACATATTAAGATTATTTTTAAAAAAGTAGTCCCATAAAATATTATTTGTAATGAATACCAAGCTGGGAATAAGAAACATGTGAAGGCTGTTTTCCTTATTGTGGGCCACAGAGTCCCTGTTCAAACTACTCAACTCAACTATAAAATAATGAGCATGGCTGTGTTATAATAAAACTTTATTTATGGAAACAAATTTGAATTTTTATATAATGTTCATATGGCAAGAAATAGCACTTCAAACATTTAAAAACATAAAACTATTTTTGGTTTGTGGGCTATTCAAAAATGGATGAAAGGCCAGATTTAGCCCAGGGAACAGATTGTGTCATCCCCTGCTCTAAATCTTACACTTAATCATACTCTCAGCCTTTCGTCACAAATACAAACTATATTCCTTCATCTCTTATGTTTTCCACATGTATTTCCTACATGTTTTAGGATATATCTTCTACTTTCTATTCTAAATATCACCATCATTCAATGAGCTATCACTTATCAAGTACATAACAGTCAAAAAGCTACGCAAAAGATACCCTACATGACCTTCACACTACCGGTGGTGTTTGTACCTTCAAACTATTCTAAAAGACCTAGTTGATCAAGTAAAAATATACATAAAAGAACACACAACCCATCTGAAAAAAATATATATAAGTCGTACTTAATGTTTAGTAGCTATATAAATATAAAAGATGTAAATGACAAGCAAAAAGAAATAGACAATTTTGATAAATACCAATGGAATATTTGCAAAGTTGCCTATAAAGGAAGAAACAAAGGTAATTTTAGTGAATTGTGAAAATGTGGGTCTATATTCTCTGATCCCAATACAAATCTGGAAAATTGTAATGCTAAAATAATCTGATTAAAAATCAGAAATAAGCCGGGCATGGTGGCGCACGCTTGTAATCCCCGCCCTTGGGAGGCAGAGACAGGAGGATTGCGCTGGCGTAAGAGACCCTGTTTCCACATAAAAAAATTATAAAATAGGTCTGGGAGTGTAGCCCGGAGGTAGAAGGGCTTCCAGGAACCCCAGTACCACACACACAAAAAAAAAAAAAAAAATCAGAAATAAGCTGGGCATGGTGGCACATGTTTGTAATCCCAGTGCTTGGGAGGCTGAGACAGGAGGATCCCACAAGTTCAAAGCCAGCCTCAGCTACTTAGTGAGGTTCTCAGTAATTTAGTAAGACCCTGTTTCCAAATAAAGTAAAAACTGGTCTGGGAGTATAGGCCAGAGGTAGAAACCCCCTGGGTTCTACACCTAGTACCACCAAAAAAAAAGTTAGAAATATAAAAAAATTATTTCTAGATAGTTTATATAGCAAAACTCTATATAAAAATTTAAAAATGAGTTAATGAGTCTAGGCTTTGAGTATTAACACTGCACTAGTAAAATATAAAAATAAAGTGAAAAAAGATATATATTATGTGCCTCCGAGGACACAAATAGCACATATGTCTTACCCAAAGAAATGAAACTTAAATCCAAACAAACTCTAAATCCTCCTGCCAACTCATAGAAAATATGTAAAAAAAAAAAAAAAAAAGTTTAATTGCACCATGAGCATAAAATCAGAGGACTCTTGACTACAGGGAACTCTACAGGTCAAACAACCTAGGTTCTAGGAAAGGAAGGAGGACAGGGAGGACTGGAGGAAAACACCAGAGATTAATAAAGATCAAAAGGCAAACAACTTTCTAAAGGAACAACATTTAAAGTGAAATAAGTTAGTCTAAAAGTCAGATGATTACTTTGGAGGAATCAACAGGGCTGTAATTAGCACAGAGCACTTGGGAGAACTTGAACAGTAGCTAACAAAGTTAAGTGATAGTTACAAGCATATTTAGTATATAAAATTAAAAAGATATGTATTTGCTTTGAGTAATCATCTGTGTTCTATTTTATAAAAATAATAATAAAAAGAGTAAAAACTGTCGGGCTTGGTGGCGCACGCTTGTAATCCCCACGCTTGGGAGGCGGAGACAGGAGGATCGCGCAGGTTCGAAGCCAGCCTGCACTGGCTTAAGAGACCATGTTTCCAAATAAAAAAATATAAAGTAGGTCTGGTAGTGTAGCCCAGAGGTAGAAGGGCTTCCAGGAACCCCAGTATCACACACACACACACACACACACACACACACACACACAGTAAAAACTAATTAAGCAAATTAAAAATAGAACTACATACATACCGTATACATGATATACAAACATTTTACATACATACATAAAACGCTACAGTAAAAGGAAAAATCATAATTTAGCACTTTGTTAAAAGTAATCCCAAAAAATAAACAAATGAGTTAGTACTTATTTAAGTACTTATTTAAGATCAAAAGGCAAACTTTTTTTTTTTTTTGGTGGTACTGGGGGTGGAACCCAGAGGCTTTCTACCTCCGGGCTATACTCCCAGACCTTTTTTATATTTTATTTGGAAACAGGGTCTCACTAAGTTGCTGAGAGCCTAACTAAGTAGCTGAGGCTGGCTTCGAACCCGTGCGATCCTCCTGTCTCAGCCTCCTAAGCGCGGGAATTACAAGCGTGCGCCACCACGCCCGGCTCTATTCATGCTTTTTAAAGAAAGGAAATTAAGTCATTTTATTTCTTTATAAGGGCAACTATCCAAATTAATTTGCAGGCTTCAATTTAGTGTTCCTTCTCTTTACATAAGTGATATTACATTTGCTAAATTCTGCCAAAGAAAATATAGCCCCATATTTTCACAAAGGACAGAAATGTTAAAAATTCAAAATTTCAAACAACTAAGGCTATTTGTAATTAAAGTGAATAAAACATTTTTCTTTTAAAAACTTCTTTATTTACTATAACTATAATGCAGCATCATTCCTATAAGACGACAACACAATGTTTGAGATCACATTTTGTCACTCAACATTCTAGTGAGAAAACATAAAATTAAGGCTACAAGGTCCCATTGAGTACGGCAAAAAAGCAGTAATTCTTTCAAACCAAAGGGTTCTAAAGACATTGTAATACATAGGCAATGACAAGACTGCAGTTCAGTAGCATGTGTAAATTAAGTTTGTGGGGCTTAATATGTTCAGTTACATGCTCATTCCACACATATAAAGTCCTGTATTACCTGTCAGTCTACTGAAAACTTCAGAAACCATACGCTTATGCTAAAATACCATCCCACCATAAAAAATATATTAAAAGACAAATATATGTTTCTAAAAACTGGCATAGATTAGGTAGTGCTATATTCTAGCTGAAGTGACGGGCTCTACTGAGAGGGGGTGGAGCCTTCAGGAGGCAGGGCCTAGTAGAGGTCATCGGGTCCTGGAAGGAAGACCAGGAAGGGTCACTGGCACCTGGTCCTGCCCCTCTTTCTCCTTCACTTGCTGCCTTTGAGGCGAGGGGTTTCCTCAGCACACACTCCTGCCATACTGTGCTGCCTCTCCACAGGCTGAAAAAGCAATGGGGTGGGACCAAGCAATCAGGAACTGGAACCTCTGAAACCATAAGCCAAAATAAATCATTTCTCTTTATAAATTGATTATTTCAAATATGAGTGATGAATAAAAGCCGGTCTACAAAGTAGAGATGAATTAAAAATGCAAAAATGAGACAAGAACACAACTAACAAAAAAACAAAACTGCTTACAGAAGGTAACAAAGATAACAGAAGCTACAGTTTTGAAGACCAGATAAGTATCAGGGCACCGTGTTGAGCAAATCTTGAAATTATTAAAGCCAGACCTTTTGTTTACTTTTTGCTATTAAAAACTACCATGTTTTTTAGAATTAGAACCCTATTTTCAGAGCAAAGAAATAATAGAAAATTAATTTCAAGGTAAGGATAATGAGGTTTACAATACATTTCAAATAAACTATGTAAGAAAAAAATATCAAAACCTTCATTTTCCCCATCACCCTCCTTTCTGTTTAGTGATATACATACATATTTGGACATGTAAAAAAACATTTTCAGAAGCCAATATGGTAACCAAAACACTAAAATATTTCAAAAAAATTTAGAAGCTTTTTCTGTTTAGATGACATTTACTTTTTGAATATGGAAATTCTGATCAAGGTCACTAGAAACCAGAGGCAGATATTTTGGTAAACGAGAGACTTTGTTTTCTTTGTTAAATTCAAAAGTCAGAGAAGAAATGCCTTTGGAAAAAATAATTACTCTATTGTCCTTCATTCCCCATGTCATAATCATGTATACAACATTCACTTTGCCTACATTTTACCAATAAATAAAATTTGATTCCCTAACATTATCCACACAAAATGAGCTGAACTTCATACCAATACTACGACTTCACAATACATATCTCCTTAAAAATAAGCCAAAAGTAATTTATTTTGACTCTAAGCAGACATCACTCGTCTCAGAGTTTTTTATGTTTGATATTTCTTAATAGTCCACAAAATAATAATTACTAAAATTAGAGAAATGTTCTACAGTCCTTATACAGGAAAGTAACCCGAGTAAAGCAGACCACTCACTAATAAAGTGCAACTTAATAAATCATGGGGAATCTTATTTTGTTCAAACCCTTACTAACTCCTAGCACCATCTGTTACCATCAAAACTATATGACAAGATATGATATATAATTAATAGGTAAACAACAATCTAATTAAAATGGACAAATACTCCATGTTCCTGCCATTTGGGAGCTCTAATTACAGACTAAATTTTAAGCTTGAATTAAATATTTAAGCTGGAAAATTAACTTTCCTTCTCGAGCCTTGAATACATTAATACAGATATGTGAAGCGACTTCCTGATGGGAACTTAAACATGTAATTTAGTTTCATCAAAGCAGTTACTAATTGTTAAGCAGCAGTACCTTACCATATGTACACAATAGCTATTTAGAGCTGAAAAGGTGGTTCTAAAGCACCCCTCTGCAACCCTTTCCTGACATAAATATAAAATGTATATACAGCACAGCAGTTAATACCACACATTGAAATAAATTACCTAAAGTATTCAGCCTTCAATGCTTTCTGAAGACAATTAGAAATTGTTCTAAATAAACAAAATAGTACACAAGCGTATGACAAGATCTAAGTATAAAATACTAAAAGATATTCTAAGAAAAAGAACATCCAAGTATAAATACTCAGATTACTTAAAACTACTAAGTAAATAATCCCTGACCTATTGAATTAAAATGACAAGAGGGTTTACCAAGTCTCCTTTCCTTCCTAGAACACAGCAGACTGAAAATAATGTTCTAGAAAGCATTTACGAAGATGATCACACCATGTGAACCTTCTTCATTTTTCACTCATTTTTTAAAGTAGAAGGATAGCAGAAAATTTTCCAAACATAGAGCAAGAGGTCGATACACAGGTCCAAGAAACTTATAGAACTCCCTTTAAACAGGATCCGAGAAGAGGATTCCCACGCCACATAATTGTCAAAATGACCAATGTGGAAGCCAAGCAGAGAATCTTAAAGGCAACAAAAACAAAGGGCCAAGTGACATTCAGAGGCAAACCGATTAGAATCACTCCAGACTTCCCAAACCAAGTCATGAGAGCCAGAAGGGCTTGGAGTAACATATTCCAAACTCTGAAAGAAAACAACTTCCAGTCAAAAATTTCCTACCCAGCAAAACTTTCAATCAAATTAGATGGGGAAATAAGAAGCTTCCACGACAAACAGAAACTGAAAGAATTTATGTCTTCAAAACCAGCACTAGAGAAAATACTCAAAGAGATTAACTACAAAGAAGAAATAGATAACACACACCAGAACCAGAGAAACAAGATTTTCCATCCAACAGACAACTAAGATTGGTTATCTGTGGAGATTCATTATTTATGTTAGTCTTTTACCTATCTCTAAATTGTATTGTTTGCTTTTATTGTTCCTAATTTTTAGGATTTCTAGTTGGAATATTAATATATCTTCAGATATAGAACTTGGAAATATTTTATCCCATTCTATTAGTAACTGTTAACTCTGTTTACATTTTCTTTGGATATACAATATTTTTTTTTATTTTTTAGGGAGTTTGTATACTCTTCTGTTGCCTGTGCCATTGAAATCATATCCAAGAAATCACTGCCAATTTCAATGTTGTGAGGTTTTATGACCCAGATTTTCTTCTAAAAGTTTATAGTCTTAAGATTTATATTTAGGTCTTTTATCTATTTTGAGTTAATATTTGTATATGGTGTTAGGTAAGGGTCCAATTTTATTCTTTTTCATGTAATTATTATTTTTCAACAATATTCAGTTAAAAGATTAGTATTTCCTCCACCAAATGTTCGTGGAAACCTTGTCAAAAATAACTTGACAATATATGGAAGAATTTATGTCTAGGCTTTTATTTAACTCCAATGGTTTATATATCTGCCTTTAGAACAGTACTACACTGTTTCAATTACTGTAGCTTTATATGGTTTGAAATCAGAAAATATACATCTTCTAGCTTTGTTCTTCGAGATTGTTTTGGGTATCTAGAATCCATATTCCATATCCGGATAGATTTTTTCTGAAAAATAAAAAATAAATGTATGATAGTTTCACCTGAAAAAAAAGAAAAATATATTCTCTGGTAAGAAAGAAAGCAAAAAGAAATATTGAAATGTTATCTTTAAGTCATCAAAAGTTTGGTGTCAGACAAATGAAACTGTTCTGTGAGATTATCATCGTTAATATTGGATAAATTGCTATAAAACTAGATGTCAACCAGTAAGCCAAGCATGGGAAGGAGGGATGGGGAGGGAACAGGATGGGGACCGGGTAGGGGCTAACTGGGCGATGTGTGCATGTATGTCTACAAAAGTATTTTCTTTATACCATTATGATGTATGAATACAGTGCACCAATAAAAATAAATAAATAAAAGACAAAAAAAAAATAAAGTAGAAGGAATAAGATTCTAGAACGCATTACCTGGCAACTTGTTTAAGGAAGTACATTCTAAGAATATAAGAAACATACCTTTCTTTCATTGCTATTTCACATTAAGCAAATACGACAAAAGAGAGACTGATAAAGAAAGGTGTGTATATTAATCTTTTAAAAAAGAGTGTGCTAATTCTTTGTGAGCATATCAGGTTTACAGCAGGTCAACTATTTTATGATAGTGTGATTACAAAAAGAGAACACTGTAAAGGCGATGGTGGAAACAGCTTTTGTTTATACATTTAATTTTTTTATTAACCATTAAGGACCATAACCATTAGATTTTACTCAAAAATAAGCTGACCTTTATAATTAAATAGGGGTTGCAGAATATTATACTGTTTCATATTCAAGGTCAATGACATTCACATATCATTTGCCTATATTAAATCTTCCATATTTGAAATTTTTACCAAAATTGAAATAAAATAAAATTTAAATCATAATAAGATTTATATTTAAGAAAAAGGAACGTTTTTCTGTTTGGGCAAAGCAAATACATTTAATGTATTATAATTAATTTCTCCTGTTCTAGGGGTTTGCTTAAGGATAACACTACTGCCTGGTGTCTCCCAATATTTTTTTGTCTATGCTACTTTGAAACTGCCAAAGTTTTACTCATGCTTAATAAATTTACTCATGTAACATAACACATTTGACTTCCTAATATATTTGCATTCCACATATATATAAGATGATTTGCCTTTATTCATCATTAATTGACAAAATACACAAGTGCATGGGCTCATTGTAATAACCCTAGAGTATCAAACAGATTTGCAGCCATACATTGGCAAATATCTACAGAAAGAGGATAAGGTCACTCTTTGAACAACTCTTTGAAGTAAACATTTATTTTCATGTTATTCTACATCATTAAAAAATGTGCAAAAAGAGGACAATCAGTATGTGTTGCTCAAAAATTTAAAACTCTGTCCTAAAAATGTTATGGATATATAAAATCTGGCTGGTTCATATTTAAGCATCATGGTTCTTTTCAGATATTAAATCAGTCAACTGGAATCAAACAGAAGTTCCTCCATAATACAGGCTAGAAAAGTCTATTCAATTTTATTTAAAATCTGTATGCTGTAAAAGTATGTGTCATAGAATTTACTAGGATAACAACTATATAGATATGATATTCATGACATATTGATTAAACATATTGAACTGGTTTTTAAAACCAATTTATATAAGTGATTATAATAGTCTATATTATGTTTAGCCTTTGAGGCATATGGTAGTAAATTTGAATTTAATTTTAAATAAATTTACATAAATATAAAAATTTCAGTAATTTTTATCCACCCTGCATATGAAACAGCAAATAAAAAAACAAAAGGACTGTACTTTATAAACACGCTTGAAACTGAAGCTCAAACAAACCAGAAATCTAAATTTATTTCTCCAAAAGCAAACAAAGAATTACTGATTTCTGTCAAGGGAAAAAAAATGTCACTGGCGAAGAAAGTAACACTGAACATCATACCGTATTTATATATTTGCAAATAAACAAGTATAATTTATAAAGATATATGTATCAGCAAATATGATTTCCATTTATTATATGTTCTTAAAAAACTAATGTATTAAAAATCCTCAAACTGACATACAGCGTGTGTGTGTGTGTGTGTGTGTGTGTGTGTGTGTGTGTGTGTGTATGTATATCATACAGATATAACTACTACCTAAGACAGAAAAAGAGTAACTTTACTTTGGGAAACTCACTTTATAAAAATATAAATATTTAAAAAGGCTTTTGATGGGTTCAGAAAAGTCATATCCCTGGTATGGGGCAGTCCTAACTTTTCGTCAATAGTGCTCAGGCTCTGACTCCTCAACACTAAGCCACCATGAAACACACAGGCCTGGAAGTAGGAGGTGGGTCTTGAGTGGGTCTTCATGTCATCTCATCCCTAGTTCTAAGAAGTATATAATAATGCCTCATATATTCAGAAATTCTAAAAATATTAAGCAAGATCCAAGATACAAACTATAAATCTTAAGAGTTTATAGTTTCAGTATTATCAGAAGCACTCTCAAATGCCTATCACTTGTACCTTCTTACAAACATCCTTCTCTAATACTAAAAAATAATTGGCAAACTAGATGTTATCTCCAATTTTCAGATTAAAAAAAACTACAATGGATTATGGATTAAGTAATTTGCCAAATGCTAAGTTAGCAAAATAAGATTTCAGAGACACCTTATTTTGTTGTAAGACACACAACTAGAACTCAGATCTCTTAATTCAAAATGTTATCTGTTTCTAACACTATCTTTTCTAACATTTTATTCTGAAAAGTTCCAAATGTTCAAAAAGGAGTTGTAAAAATGTTAGTGAACATCCATACAACCACAACCTAGAATGCATAAGTGACATTTTACTATATTTGTTTTATTAATTATGTATCCATCTGTCCATAGATCATATTTTGATGCATTTCAATATTGCAGATGCCATGCTAATTCTCAACATTTTATTGCAAATATTTTCCAATGTACAGAAAGGGTGAGAGAATGTTACAGTGAACGCCCACCTCTCACCTGGAATCCTCAGTAGCATCTTGGTACACTGGTTATCTTGTCTATCATTTGTCCATCTCCCCATCGATCCAGCTAAATCATTTGTTGCAACCTCTGATTCAATTCTACAAAGAAAGTGCTAATAAAAAGCTATTTTGCCTTAATTACTTAAATTCAACTAGTATTAGTATCAAGGAATACAGGCTTTGAACTTTTTTTAATTTCTCTAAATTTCCTATAAGAAAACTTTTAGCAACCCAAATAGACAATTAGTAAAGAAAAACTCATTTGATTCTCCTCTGAGAAATAACAAAGCACAGACTTTTGTCAGGCTGTAAGAGAAAATTTAAAAATACATAAATATAATATTTTCAAAAGTATACTCTGATAACTGAATAGATTGTCAGACAAAAAACTTGATATACAAGTGTCCCTGAAATTTTATTTTGCAAAAAAATCTTATGCTACCAAAACATGTGGTTACGATACCTTTATTTTTCACAGTAAAGTTCATCTCCCATTTATATACCAACTAGCCTGCATACCACTCCACTGCAGAGGTTGCCAAAGCTGCTTAGAAATGTCAAATCCAGTGAGCACTTTTCAGCACTTCACTCATGACCCCTCCATTCGCCACACTCTCCTTCTTGTGGCTCTGTTCTTCCTTGTCTTCAGTAACACAATCACTCCCTGTGTCCCTCCTGCATCTCCTCAACAACTCCTCTTCTCACCACAGCAAGCACCTTGCTCCAAGATCCTCTCCTTGGCCCTCTCTATGCCTGGGCAGTTTTTGACAGCACACCATCAAAAACCTTTACTTACCTTTGTTTGCCAATACCTGAAACAAGGCCTAAAAGTGCTAGACAAAATACTGTTAAATAAGTTCATGCCAGTGTTTATGTGATTCCAAGCAGGCATCTCTTAGTCTAACCTTCATCTTCTGGGCTTGGAAGATCCATACATTCAACCATCTCTAACTGTGATCAATAAGATCTCTAAACTGAAGTGATCTTTCCTTTTCAATCTCTTCTCTGTTCTCCATCTAAAGAATGGTGTTACCTGTCACCTGTATTTCCTTCTTGGGTGTGTGTGTGTGTGTGTGTGTGTGTGTGTGTGTGTGTGTGTGTGTGTGTTAGAGAGAGAGAGAGAGAGAGAGAGAGAGAGAGAGAGAGAGAGAGAGGGGAAGAAGAAGAAGAAGAAGAAGAAGAAGAAGAAGAAGAAGAAGAAGAAGAAGAAGAGGAGGAGGAGGAGGAAGAGGAGGAGGAGGAGGAGGAGGAGGAGGAGGAGGAGGAGGAGGAAGAGGAGGAGGAGGGGAAGGGAGGGGAGGGGAGGGGAGGGGAGGGGGGAGGGGAGGAAGCAAGCAGACTAGGGATAGCCTCTGACCTTTCTTGTATTTTATTTTGAGACATAGTCCACTAGCCTCAAACTCACAATTCTGCTCAGCCTCCCAAGTCACTGGGATTGTAGGTATGTGTCACCACACCCAGCATTCTTGACCCTCTTACATGAAACTAACTTCTAGGTCTGGCCAAATCTACCTCCTAAATTAATCACTTCTCCCTTATTCTGACCCTGATTTGATTTAGTGTCTCAGTTTCTTTCCTGGCCCGCAATGTCTCCTAAAAGTTGTTCCTTTGTGTTTTTGTTTTTTTGTTTTTGTTTTCCTTCTAATGAAAAGCTAGCACAGTAGGAAGAGGTTTACAAAGCAAAGAAGAAAAGAGAGAATTCCGGGGTGTCGTTAATTTGTTAATTACTTTTAAAAACAAATGAAACTCCATCTTCCTGGTTCTCACCTTCACCCCAAAGCAGGTTGCCATACTTCTAATAAGCTGACCTTCCACGCCATGTCTGGGAATCACCCTAAAGTATATCACAAGTGTTCAGAAGTAGACCAGTCAGTTAAGAATCACCTACTGCATTAGCTCTGTGTGGCCGACAAACACCTGAGAGAAACCACAAAAAGGAGGAGAGGTTTCCTTGTGCTCAGGGCTTCAGAGGTTCCAGGCCATTGTCAGGGGTGCAGTGCGCTGGCTGAGGAAGGCAGAGCAGCATGGAGAAGGGTGTGGCGGAGGGAAGCTGCTCAGATTCCTGCAGCTGGAAGAAAGAAAGAGAGGAAGGGGCCAGGGACAAGATACAGGTGCCAAAGGCACGTACCCCAGGGCCCTCATCCTATGGCCTCCACCACCTGCCAGTACTCCATTCAGCCATCAGTGAATGAATCCACCCAGGAATCAGAGGCCTCATGACCCATCACTTCCTAACGCCCCTCACAGCACGACTGCACTGGAGACCCAGCCCACAACAAACCATAACGCCTCCGTGACACATCCACCATCTCACTCCCTCTATTTGTCTCTCAGGATTGTAGGTTGGCTGACTCTATCACCTCCAAATTAGGTTTGGAAAAGCCTCATCTGTTCTCCCATCCAGGAAGCTCCTCCCGCTCTGTTCTATACCATTGGTTTCAGTTAGTACTATCACCTACAGGCACCAGGCCAGCTTCTTCAGCACACCCTCACTCCCGCCAAGGCTCGCTTCCCTTCTACCCTAACCATCACTGGCGTCAACATGGTGCCCTCTCCATCCTAGCACTGTTGGCACAGTGGAGTCTGCAAGCTGTCAGTTACTCAGTAAGCTGGCAAAGGAAGGAGCATGCCTTTCTCCTCGTGTCTTAGAGAATACAAGGGTCATGCAGTTTATCCCCATACTTCTTAACAATGTCTCCTGCTTCTCTTTTTCTCATTTCCCTTTTTCTTTCTGCCTACTCATCCATCTCCATAGGTCTCTGCCCCAAGGCCTAAACCGATCTGGACCAGAAAAAAAAAAAAAAAAAAAAACAGAATGAAGGTTGGATTCAGAAATGCTGCTTCTCTAAGAACTGAAAGTGGATTACCAGGTGCCATGGTTTGAGAATGTCCCTAAACATTTCAAGCGCTGGAGCATGGTCCCCAGTGTGGCAGTGCTGAGGTGGTAGAAACTTTAAGAGGCAGAACATAATCAGGTGATGGATGGGGTGAGGCCTTAAGGGAGACAGTTCTCCTTGTTAAAGCAAGGCCACCGCACACATACGACTGGGCCTCTCTGCCTGTGACCAGTCTCACGCTTGCTTCTAAGCCATACCCTGGTTCATCCAGGCCCCTGGCCAGGATGCTGACACTGTGCTGCAGATATCAGACTTGTGAGCCAGCCTCAGGACTTCCACTAAGCAATAGGAAACAGACAAATTGACTAAGATACCAAGTCTGGGTCTTTTTCAATAGGGAGAACTCACTTTGTTCCTATGTAGCAAAAACTACTTGCAGACCAACTCCCTGGTTTCCAAGTCCTAAAAATGTTTGAATCCCTGCAGTAAACACTGCAGGGGCCACACTGGGAACATGTTGCTTAAAGGAGCATTCAAAATAAAAACAAAAAGCAGAAATATTTAAACATGCTCCATGCTTCTCATATTTAACATATTCCATTAAATTTTCACACTGAAATTTCTGAATTACATGTGTACTCAAAGCAGCTTTCATGTTGAAAAGTAAAAACCTCCCAGCTAGGCATGGTAGTATATGCCTGTAATCCCGGTACTGGGGAAGCCAAGACAGGAGGCTCGGAGGTGCAAAACCAGCCTCAGCAACTTGGTGAGACTCTCTTTCAAAAAATAAAAAGGTCTGTATGTAGCTTAGAGGTAAAACACCCCTGAGTTCAATCCCCAATACCAATAAATAGCTTCTCTTTCTTGAAATTATTTTACAAATTAACATTTTTATCTGAATTTCTATGTGATCAGGCCAACAGGGTCATACAACCTATATCATAGCACCTCAGTTACTCAAAAGTATAGAACTGGTAGGCATACAGCCTCTGTCGGTATAGTAAGAGATACTTCCAGACAAACCAAAGTGGGGAGAAACAGCAGGAAAGAAGGACTGCAGATAATAATGCGCCTGGCAGAGAGTTGTTATTAAGAAAATCCCTACTATCACAAGATTTATTATGCCATGAGAAGAGAACAAAAATTTTTGTCAAGTCTGTATTCAGTTCAGTCAGAATCTACTTTGAAAAGTACTTTGCACAAAGTATGACTGTAAATAAAACAAAGAATGGGCTAGAGTGGAAAAAAGAACGCAAGTCTCTTAAAATAGAAATCAATTTTAAGCAAAAAGGCAATATTTAATGAATATCAACATCATTGTTGAATTTAATATAAAATTGATGTACATTTAGAAATTAAATTTCTACCTTCATAAACATGAATAGCAAATACTTTAGGTTAATGAATGTTTCCATTGAGCACGTGATGCCAGAAACATTTGCACAAAGCACAATTGCTGACAAATCTCAAAATACTCAGTTATAAAGAATGAAATTCTCGCTGGGCGTGGTGGCGCACACTTGTAATCTCTGCGCTTGGGAGGTGGAGACAGGAGGCTCGCTGGCTTAAGAGACCCTGTTTCCGTCGGGCGTGGTGGCGCACGCTTGTAATCCCTGCACTTGGGAGGCTGAGGCAGGAGGATCATGCAGGTTTGAAGCCAGCCTCAAATGGCTTAAGAGACCCTGTTTTCAAATAAAATATAAAATAGGTCTGGGAGTGTAGCCCAGAAGTAGAAGGGTTCCATCCCTAGTACCACCAAATTAAAAAAAAAAAAAAGAATTCTCTATTTTTGCTCATTTATTTTAATATTTTTAACCATCTCTTCAACTGTATTTTTCTTGGATTCTAATACCCTATCTTCCTAGACTTGTATTTTGTGAAGGAAAAGAAACAAATATGTATGAGTTAAAATTAGAATTCTTTAAAAAAAATTTATTGGTGCATTGTAGACGTATATCTTAATGGAGTACAAGATGGTAGAGGCCTACATTCATACATCACCCAATTAACCCTTACCCAATTCCCGCCCCATGTCCCATTCCTTCTCCCTCCCTCCTTCTCATGTTTGGCTTAATGATTGACTTTGATATGTTTGTTAATGTACATCAGGAATTAGAGAATACTTTTAAACTGATCTCTATAAAACAGCACACTTCATTCTTTAAAAAAAAAAAGTGAGCAGGGGCAGAGGTTTTCATAGCATAAAAGATATAAAAATACCCAAGAAACTAGCAGTAAGGTACAGATGTCAGTCAATTTTAAGCATGGATAATTTTAACCCAGAAAGGTCTCAATTCAGATATAGCTGTAATTTTTTAAACAGCACACTATCCCTTAACAGAGAATCTGGATGGTGGTAATTTTGAAACAAGCTAATAAGGACAACAACAACAATAACAAAAGTAACTTCTCCTTTACTGGCTTTTATGTAAATCCTACTGCAGATGATTCTTGAGAAGTGGGTAGATATAACCATTTATTTTAAATGTGGGCACTTTTTCTATTCTTAGTGTCCAATTATCTACAAGGTACAATAAGAGATACTATGATTGATTTTTTTAAGCAAAGATACTAGCATACATACACAGAAAATGAATGTTATTTCCAAAGTGTTCATTTTGAAAAGTTATACATCAATTCGACTGAAGAAAATTCAAAAATGGTATTCCACAATGCTTTGATTGATGGATTATGTGTACATCCCTAGGGGACTACCTCAAATGGAATAGCACATATTTCAACAAATAAGATTTGATATATTTGTTTTAAAAGATGCCTGATTAATTTATAGTTAGACATAATACAAGAAAAAAACCTGTAAGAGAAAAATTTCTCTGGGAAATTTTCATTTGAAATTTATACATTTAAAAATAAATAAGGGAAAAGCAGGTAATTATTACAAAGTCAAACAATGATAAAAGGCTATCATATTCACTACAGTTTGAGAATTAAGTAATAACTAAGGAGGAAGAAAACACCTCAAGCCTACAGCAAGCATTCAGCAAGCACTCTGCAATCTATGCACAGGACAGCCCGGAAGTCTGCTCATGTGGACCCTGAGGTTTCACACAGCTGGACTCCATCCTTTACTTTTCAGTTGTAGTGTAAGCAGAACTGATTCCAATTTTTTTTAAAAAAAAGAATTCATTAAAAGTTCAACTCCTCTTGATACACTTCTAGAAAAGCAAACTACTGTCAATTATACTTTAACACTTAAAGGACAATAACTTTTATTTTGATCTGGGTAATGTTTTGGGATAGTCATTTGTAACTTGCATCGACTCTATACATGTAAGTAAACACCCACAAACCTCTTAAAATATATAAACTTTCTTCATTTTAAAAACGCTTCCCAAGGTAGTTCTGATTTAAATTGTTTTAAAAAACAAAACATGTATATTTATCGTTTTCTATTTGTTATAAAAGTGGCATAAAACAAATATTTTGGGCGCAAACTCTAGGTGTTCAATGCCTTAAACCCAAACCACTGCAATTAATATGAAATTCTAAATACAGAATATAATGCAACATAAATAGTATAACAGCCAAGTACTGTCTAAGAAGCCATATGTTTTTTCCCATTGTTCAAAAAAAGGAGATGACTTCCCGTCACTTATGTTTCTGATTAGCAAGGTGATTTATGCCACAATCACTAAAAATGCCAGCAAGTGAATGAGAAAATGCATAGTGACTGCACCAGATGTGCACAATAAACAGGAATCCCATTGTAATCTCTGGTGCTTAGTTTATATGAAGGTAATGTAGGAAACACTCTTGGATATGGCAAAGTCACTCTTTTTTTACATTTGACTATAAATGATATGAAATAAATTGTGTGTTTTATACTTTATGGCATGCATACATTGATAAATTAGGTACCGTTTTGTATCCCGACTTATCTACAAGACAAACCTGGCTAAGATCATGGGGATTAATTGCTTCAGAAGTGTGAAATGCAGCTTTTCCATTCTTTTCTGCACACTCAGTGAAGAAACAATGATTAATCACTGTTTAACTATTCTCTTGAGGATCTACAAGATTGCCAAAGCAGGACTTATCCTCATAAATCCAAAAAATACAGGTTTAGATTTGTTGCCAACAACTGAAAGAACGTGAACTTAAACCCATTTGTTATCAGATTAAAATAATGTCAACGCTTTAGAACCCTACTGGTGCACAATTCTCTTTAATCAGTGACTTCAATGGGAAACTAGATTAACACATAAGACAATGTATTTTGTGAAAGTAATAACTAAAATATTTTTTAAAACTAACAAACTATCCTTGGCCCAATAATGCCAAGCAAAATAGGATTGAACTTATGTGGATTAGCCTCCCTTAGCTATGTAAACACTTTCATTCCTTTGTTCAATTTATAAAAATTAAAATACATACAATCAGATAGAAAACATTGTTAATGGTATTTTACATAAGAAAGAAACATTTATATTTCAAAAAGTGTTATTCCTAACAGCAAGAACTGAATGGAATCTAGGTAAAACAAATTAGCTCTAATAATACCAACAAATACGAGTCTTCATAAGACTGAAATGTGAAAGTCCAAACTTCTAAGCCTACACTATGATTGATCTAAAAACATATGTAACATTTTGAACCTAAGTATGTAATAGCAGAGCTTTCAAATATATCCAAATAATTTAGCCTTTCAAAATGTTTTCAACCATATTCACTAGCATACTGAATATAACTCTTAAACTGAGGAAAAATATTTTTGTATCACTTATAACATTTTGGATACACTTTTTTTTTTTTTTGAGGGACTGGGGATGGAATGCAGGGGCACTGCACCTCTGAGCTTTACCCCCAGCCCTATGTTTTTTGTTTTTTTTTTTTAATTTTTGAAACAGGGTCTCACTGAGTTGTGAAGGGCCTCGCTAAGTAGCTGAGGCTGTCCGCAAACTGCAATCCTCTGATCTCCACCTCCCCAATGCTGGGATTACAAGCATGTGCCACCATGCCCCACCCTGAACACTTATTTCTAATAACTGAAATCTTATTCCAGCCAATAATAGCAGACAATATAATGTTAGTGACATAACTGTTCATTGTTACGTGTTTAGGATTAAAGCAAAATTTCCTTTCAGTGGGTCAGCTATTCACAGACTCTAAATGGATTTCAAAAGTGAGAATGATCTAAAGTAAACTTCAAGTTTCTACGGAAAATAGAAATATTTGATGAATGGATTTTACTCAGATGAGTGTACAACAGAAACATGACCACTTTTCAATTAAGAAGGGTTTGTTTTCCACACTCTGATAATGTGTTCATGTATCTTCTCCCTTCCAATCCATCAACCTTCCCGCTGCTTCTTCGATGTCTACTCAGTACCACAGACGACTACTACAACTGCAAGGAAAAGGAAGAGAAACTGCTGGTCGGTTTCACTGCTCATCAGGCCCTTGTAAACATGAGTACAAGGAAGCGAAGGTGAACAAATCCTGTGTTTTCTACAGTTCACCTCTCTACAGGATGGGCTGTTTCTACAAAAGACTGGTACATATATACGGGGGAGGGGGGCGCGAGCATAATGAATTTGACAAAAAGAAAAAGGAAAACAAATTTACTCACAACAGCTACTTTTAAAAAGTAAAATATTATTTTTTAGAATTTTATTGGTGCAGTTGTACATGGGAGTGAGATTCGGTATGATACATTCATACACACTCACCGCCTCACCGCCTCATGGTGGGGCTCCCTCCTAATCCTGTCTCGCTCCCTCCCCCTCCTCCATACAGGCTGATAAGGCTTTACAAATGGATGTATATTTTGACATAATTCTATAATCCAGATAGATGAGTACCCGGCATAGAGTAAAGAGTTAATGAATATTTGTGGACCCAGGGTATGGCTACCCTGGACAATCATTGTCTGGAGGAGGTAAGGGGCAGCAGAGAGGGGCACCAAGTACTGTGTAAATGAATGCCATTGTCAATGTGATCCACATACGATGTGAGGCTATAGTGTACCAATAAAATTTAAAAAATTGTGGGTCAAACGAACAAATGCATTCAGATTGATTTTATTCTCAAAGGTGACAACATTTTAGAGTCTATAAACAGATTGTTGCCTTTTCCCTATATTCCTAAACACCTTCTCCACTTAAATGTTTTTAATCTAGTGAAAAAATATGTAAAAAATATCTTTAAGTAATTTACTCAAACCACAACACTAGCATAAAACCTTATAGAAACAAGTTTGTCTTTTTAACTTAGAAGACTGGAGGTTTAAGGGTAAAACATGAGTATATCAGTATAAGACAGTTGGTATTTTTGCAATAAGAATTTTTGCAAATAAGTTTATACTTTTTTTTTTGCAGGTTTGGGGATGGAACCCAGGGGCAATTGACCCTCGAGCTACACCCACCCCTATTTTTTATTCTTTATTTTGAAACAGGGCCTAAGTTGCGGAGGGCCTCACTAAGTAGCTGAGGCTGTCCACGAACCATGATCCTCACGATCTCAGCCTCCCGAATGCAGGGATTACAAGCGTGCGCCATCATGCCACCATGCCCGGCTAAGTTTGTACTTTTTTTTTTTTTTTTTTTTTTTGGTGGTACTGGGGTTCCTGGAAGCCCTTCTACCTCCGGGCTACACTCCCAGACCTATTTTATATTTTTTTTATTTAGAAACAGGGTCTCCTAAGTCAGCGCACGTGGCTGGCTTCGAACGTGCGCGATCCTCCTGTCTCCGCCTCCCAAGCGTGGGGATTACAAGCATGCGCCACCAAGCCCGGCTAAGTTTGTACTTTTAAAGAAGGTCCTTGCAAATGATTTAGGTCAGTAGCCTGATCACAGGAACAGGACTCCAAGTTTAAAAAAAAAAAAAAAAAAAAAAAAAAAAAAGGCAACCCACTGGAAAAAGGGTCATAAGGGATGTGTGAAGTTCAGGCAGAAAGCCAAACTGTGATATGTCAAAGAATAAAGTATTTAGTAGAAAATCATGTGAAATCATCTGATAAGATGGTGAAAGAATAGGTGGTAATACATGAACTATCCACTTGTAAAATGGACACTTCCCGAAGAATTCTTTTTTTTTTTTTTTTTTTTCCTCTTTGCGGTACTAGAGATGGAACCCAGGGGCATTCTACCTCTGGACTACACCCCTGGTCCTATTTGTTAGTCTTTTTTTTTTTTTAAACATGGTCTCACTGAGTTGCGAAGGGCCTTGCTGAGCCTGACAGCAAACCAAGGTCCTCAGGTCTCCACCTCCTGAATGCTGGAATTATAAGATTGCGCCACCACGCCCAGCTCCCTAAGGATTTCTCTCCGTTAGTTCTCAAGTGCTGGGCAGCCTCTCCACATATTTCACATACTAGAACATGATACGAATACATCCCCAAAGAACTTTCATTCTTGCTTACAGAGGAATGCAATAAGCATTCAGAAGGGATCAGAGTCAGGTGTACCAGACATCGTATTTCTAATTGTCACTTCCATAAGAGAGGGTGCCCCAACGGTAAAGTACTCAGGAGGGGAAGGCACACCACGCATTCTGTCTCTCGTTAAATGTGGCCTAAGAGGACAAGTGAACGTGTGGGTATGTACAAGATGCTATTTAAAATGTTGTTTAATCAGCAACTAAAGAAATTATGGCAGGCTTTAGAGAAATACGGGCGTTCTAAAGAAGTGAAATTTGTTGCCAGGTACAGGGGCATACACCAATAATTCCAGCCATTGGGGAGGCTAAAGAAGGAGAATCACAAGTTTGAGGTCAGCCTCAGCAACTTATCATGATCCTGTCTCAAGACAAAATTAGGCTAGAAACACCACTTGTGGCTCAATGGGAAAGCCCTGCTGTGTTTAATCCCCAGTACCAGAAAAAAGATAAAATTACTTATTTAAATCAAAGCAATGAGCCAGGTGTGGTGGCTCAAGTTTGTAATCCCAGCGCTTGGGAGGCTGAGACAGGAGGATTGCACAGGTTCAAAGCCAGCCTCAACTACTTAGTGAGGCTCTCAGCAACTTAGTGAGACCCTGTTTCCAAATAAAGTATAAAATAGGTCTGGGAATATAGTCCAGAAGTAGAAAAGCCCTTGGGTTCCACCCCCAGTAAAATAAATAATAAATAAATAAATAAATAAATAAATAAATAAATAAATAAATAAATGCAGTGCGTGAATCACTGCAGGCGCTCTGGGGTATAATGTGCACAGGTTCCTCAGTTTTTGGCCTTATGAGGGCCCTACCTACCTATAAAGCACTATAGCACTGAAGCACAGCAAACACTCAATTTGAATTGTCACAAGACACCACAAACAGTAGCTAGAAACAGAAAGGACGTTCCATTATTATAGCATACAAGGAGCTTGAACAAGATTGGGTGAGAAGAGAACCTGCTACCACTCAGAAGCACCTGCAAGCTCCCAGAGATCACATCAGACCAAACGCAAACTGCTGGACTCCTAATGCTGTCACTGTACCCCAAAGTTATGAACTGTGCTCCTGGGCGAAGGTGCCCAGGAGGAATATGAATCATGTTGAACACAACAGAGGCTTGGCATTTGTAGACTTTTACCACTGTTAAAGGACATAAAGTGCTTCGTAATTTTATTGTTGTTATATACAATTGAACCACAACCTCCCCAAGACTGCATAAGAAGGAACATGATGGTCACACTTCTCATCTTAAAGTAGCTCAGTGGTTCTCCAGAACATTCTTAAGATATATTTACAAACTTGAGGTTCTTCAAAAGCAGTGAAGTATATCATTCATAAATGCCTCTTGTATGACTTGATTCCATGAAGAGAAATTTTTAACCATAAAGTTCCTAAACTGAAAACTACCAATATGTGTTGCTAAAACAAAAACCACAAGAGTAAGAATTACAGGACACATCTAAAAAAACATGAAGCAGCTAATCATGACACTTCTTGCATGCCATATAGGCTGGATATGGTATGATTTTCAACTCACAATTTTTTTTTTTCGGTACTAGGGATTGAACCCAGGGGCGTTCTACCTCTAGGCTATACCCCAGGCCTATTTTTTATTTTGAAACAGGGTCTCACTAAGTTGCGAGGCCCTCACTAAGTATCTGAGGCTGGCTGCAAATCTGTGATCCTCCTGTCTCAGCCCCCAAGTACTGGGATTATATGCATGCGCCACCACACCCGTCTTCAACGGACAGCTTTTTAAAGATACATCTGTGTCTATATGTTCTGCCTTCCTTCTATTATTAAGGATAAACTGTCTTTTCCCCTGCTTAAATAGAAACTGTTTTCCTACTTGGGGCAATCTCTCCAACCTGTACACATTGCTTTAGCAATTCTGTACTCTTTCTTGCACTATCAGTTTATTCCTCTTTCTTGAAGCATTCCCGTTAGTATGCTACTTATCTCCTTAGAAAAATAAAGTCCTGTCCTGACCCTTCCTTTCCCCTTAGGCTGCCACACTTCTCCCTTCCCACTGTCCCTTGAACATGCTCAGGGCTCCTCCTCTAAAGCTTCTCTTCTCACATCAAATCATCAGTGTGCCCCACTGGTAATCTACAAGTGAACTCACAGCCCATCTCTAACTTCACTTATCAGTAGGATGTGTGGCAGGTGGTCACGCCCCCTCCCTTGAAACATTCACACTCCTTCAGATAACCCAGAGACAGGAGGCACCTCTTCCCTCACTGGGTTTTCCATCTCTGGCCTCCGCTACTCCCCTCTCGCCCATTTACTAAACTAAGGCTCCCCAAAGCCAAGATCTTACATCTCCTCTAGCTATATTTCCTGAATTGAAAAAATGTTACACCTTTAAATACCAGCTATACAACTGACAACTTCTACAGTCTTTCCTTTGTTCCAAACATCTCCCCTGCCCATTTACTCTGTCTAATCTCTCAATCCTGAACCAACCGTCAGCCAGTGTATCTAACTGCCTCCTGGATGTCTCCACTTGAATGTTCAATTTAACATGTTCAAATCCAACCTCCTCATCTTCTGGCAAATGTAATCCCTTTATGGCCTTCCCCTTTGTGATTAAATGAAACCCTATCTTCTATTATTTCGACCAAAACCTTGAATTCATTCTCGACTCATTTCTCAGAACTCAAATCCAATTCACCAGCAAAGCCTGTGCTCAAACTGTCCCACTTGCAGCCGTTCTCAGGTGTCTCTTTTCTGCTTTTGCTCCTGTCAGCTCTAGCCCCAACCTGGCAGCCTTCAACTGAGTCTTCTAAGCTACAAATCAGATGGCGGCGCTTACCCATGCCTTCCTACCTCGTTCAGAATGAAAAACACACACAAGCCCTTAAACGCATCAATTCCTAGTTGCCTCTCCTGACATTATACCCGCTGGTAGAGTGGCTTTGAGGCCCTTCCTGAAGTGCACTGGCAGGAGCCTACAAGTGCCTCAGGGGCTTGCCTCCTCCAGCCCTCTGTCCAGATGCTCATTCCCTCCCCTCCTGTCGGTGTACTCACTGTACCTCTCCAGGAGTCCTACCCTGATGATCCTGAGATTTTCATCTCTTTCCCTTACTATCAACTCCCTACTTCCCCACTTCTTCATTTTTCCCTCACAGAATCACTATGTAACCTATGATGTGTGTGTGTGTGTGTGTGTGTGTGTGTGTGTGTGTGTGTGCGTGTGTGCGTGTTACTGAACACTGAAGCCAGGGAAGGTTCTACCTCTGAGCCACACTGACCTATACCTGTACACTCACTCAGCTTTCTGGGGTTTTTTGTTTGTTTTATTTTGTTTTTTGTATTTTGAAGCAGTCTCACTAAGGTAACACTGCCCTTGAACATACAATCCTCCTGTTTCAGCCTCCCCAGTACTGGATTACAGGTGTGTACCACCATACCTGACACCTACATATTTTACCTATCTGTCTAGCTGCCTATAAGCCTCTCCACCTTGGAAAGTAAGCTTATTCAAGATAAGGATTTTTGCCTACTTTGTTTTCTACATGACATCTTCTAGAACAGTCTTCAATGGAGTAAGAGTGACTATAATTTCCCATGAAGAATAAAGGGTAACAGAAAAAAAGGTCTGAAGTAAAGCCTTCAGGTTTGTGAGGGAACTTATTTTACACTTAAAAACACACACACAACTAAACTGTCAATCAACTGTGAGACTAAAACAAACACATTTTCTAAAATGCACAACTCAGAAAAATCTACCTCTCATCTAACTTTTCTGGAACTTTATTTAAGGGACTCTAAGAATGAGGATGGCAATGGGAAAAGGAAAGGACAGAACCCAGTGAAGCAGTGAAAGGAACTCTGGGACAGAAACTTAAGCAAAAGGCTAAGGAAGCTCTGGTTCCTCTTCAAATACATGACTGGGGTGAGTTGAAAAGTATCTTCAAAAAGAGCGCACCTGCACTTAGTAAAATGTCATATTACAGCTTAGGAGACCAGAAGTATACAACTGTGGTGTGCTTTCAATAAAAAGAGAGCTATAGCTCTCTTGTGAGCCATTAAATAAAAAGAATGGCAGCATAAAACCTTGAATAAAAACATAAAACTATATGCAAGAAAAATCATGGTATATGAAGCAAAATGTAGTATGATTTTAGGCACATTAATAAAAGAAATCTTTCATTCTGGAAAACTGCCCACTACTCACTTGCTCACTTAATTTTGGAGAGAAAAAAAGAGCTAAGTGATATTCTAAATTGATATATAATTGCTCTATGAAAAAGTAAACACTCTATAAGAAAATATGTAAGCAACACATAATCATTCCTCTATAACGCTACTTTGCTGAAAGTCGCTTACCACTATCATAAGATAGTCTAACAATCCAAACAAAAATGAAAACAAGAAACAAGAAAACAAGAAACAAAAAGCAAGAAACAAGAAAACAAAAAATGCCGGCCAGGCATGAAGAACGTGGAACCCACGTACGCTGCTGATGGGACATGAGATAGAGCAGCTGCTGTGGAAAGCAGATGGGTAGATCCTTACGAAGCACAGCACAGAATTAAAATGTGATCACAAAACCACGATGTGCTCACCCAAGAAAACTGAGAACAGCTATGTGAACAGGGACGTGTACACAGATTGTCAAAGCAGCACAGGCACAACAAGCAAGAAGTAAAACTGAAGTATGCACATGTAATGGAACATTATTCAGCTGTATAAAAGGAGTAAGGTACTAACGATGCTACAACATGAATGGAAACTTAAAACATTTTGCTAAGTGAAAGAAGCAAACATAAAAGGTCAAATATAATTCCACTCATAAGAAATATACAGAAAATACAAATCCATGGAGACAGAATGCAGACTAACGGATATCGGGTGGAGGAAAGGGAGCATGAAGAGAAATGAGATAATAGATATTTTACCTAGAAGTAGTAAGTTTCAAACTCCATGTAGGTGGTATGCAACAGAATATTGTAAATGTACTAAATGCCACTAGAATGCTCACTTTATGGTACTTATTTATTTTTTGTATGTGGTGCTAGAGACTGAACCCAGGGCATTCTACCTCCATACTACACCACTCCTCCAGCACTATTTTATTTATTATTTGGAAACAGGTTTTTACCAAATTGCCAAGGGCCTCGCCAAGTTGTTGAGGCTGTCTTCGAACCTGAAATCCTCCTGGCTCAGCCTCCCAAGTACTGGGATTATAAGAATGTGCCACCATGCAGAGCTGATGCTATATAAATGTCACCTCAACAAATTATCCTAAAGCTAAAAGATATGCTTTTAATTTTAATTTGCTTTTAATTACCAAAGTGTCTAAAGGGGTTCTATAATATTTTCTAACTTTAAAACTAATATTTACAATTTAAGGGGAAAAAAATGTTTATCTGAGGTTAACTAATCATTTAAGCTTCATTTAAGTTTTTTTTCCTGTGTGAACTTGAAGTAAACTTTAAAGTAATATTATATCAGTTTATCCAGGTGTGGATGGTACGGGCCTATAAACCCTGCATTTAAGAGGCTAAGACAGGAAGATCACAAGTTTAAGGCCAACCTTGGCAACTTAGGAAGGCCCTCTTTCAAAATAAAATTAAAATAGGGCTGAAAAAAATGCCTTTGGGTCCAATCCCCAGTGTCCAAAAAAAGGGAGGGGTTAAAGCAGTTCATGTCCACACAATAGGATTAGGTATAAATTATTATCTGCTATATACCTTTCAATATTTACTAAAATTACTAACATAAAACATTACTTTTATAGTCAGAAAAAAAATGCCAGCAATCTATTAAAAGAATAAAAGTGTTAGGTAAAACGTGAATGATTACTAGAAGATTCTATTTTGGGAAAAGATCACAGTTATTCTAAGTTGATACCTAGGACTTAGAAAATTAAAATGCTTCGAATCAGGCATGACTTGAAAGCATCAAAATGTACAAACAATTTACACATATACAACAGAACACGAATACAGAAATATACACCTTACCATGAAGGCATGAACATGCCAGCAATTTACTCTCCTTTCAGGTGCTGAGACGTGACCCTTTGGGCCTGTGCCCCCTGAAGAAGAACACAGGAAGAGCAGGAGTCTTCCCAGCAGCTACCCAGTTCCCATGGAGCCACCTGATAGCTTACAGTGAGCGGGGAGCGCAAGAAGGACAGACGGGAGAAAGGCGAGCGGGACCAAAGCAGAAAAGGAGCTGCCCCACCCCAGTAACGTTCCCAAGTCAGCCATGAACAAACAGACAAGTGAACTAAAGCAGGTTTTTTTTTTTTCCAGTTGCAAAATTCACATGTTATTAAATAGGGAAATAAATTTAGGTATGGACCCCAGCAGGTGCTAAATGAAATATACAAAGAATAGAATAGGTCATAGAGTACATCCCACATAGCATAAACATTATTTCAATTTTTATTTTACTTTTATTTATACCTATAACAACCAGCTCACAAATATAAAATTTAATTATTATGAGTTATGACAGGAAAAAAATTGTGAATGCTAACTTATATAATTTTGATTCTATTTTATACAGATATTTATATTGCATATATATTTGGTACAAAGATTAAAATGAATAAAAATCCTATTCTCTAGAACATGAGACAATAAATAATTATACAAATGGAGTGAACATAAAGACTTAGGTATGCTGATTCTACATTTTTCTAATTTCCTACTCCTTTAACAAATTTAGTGAATGCCCAAAGGAAAACAAAGTATGGGGGGAGGGAAAGGCCTGTGAATATGAAAAGTATACCCTAAGTTCCAAGACTGCTAGTGTGAAATGTTTTTTAAAACCCAACCCCCTCACCAGGCGTGGTGGCACACACTTGTAATCCCCGCACTTGGGAGGAGGAGACAGGAGGATCACGCTGGTTCAGAGCCAACCTCGCTGGCTTATGACACCCTGTTTCCAAATTTAAAAAATATATATATAAAATAGGTCTGGGAGCCGGGCGTGGTGGTGCATGCTTGTAATCCCCGCGCTTGGGAGGCTGAGACAGGAGGATCACACAGGTTCGAAGCCAGCCCCAGATACTGAGTGAGGCTCTCAAGCAAATTAGTGAGACCCTGTTTCCAAATAAGATATAAAACAGGTCTGGGAGCATAGCCCAGAGGTAGAAAGCCTCTGGGTTCCACCCCTAGTACCACCAAAAAAAAAAAAAAAAAAAATAGGTCTGGGAGTGTAGCCCGGGTGTATAAGGGCTTCCAGGAACCCCAGTACCACCAAAAAAACACAAAAAACCCCACCCCCCTCCCGAAAGATTCAGGTAAATTAGAAAGAAAATAATAAGGAAAGGGGAAAGCATGAAAGGAACAGGTGACTGAAGGTGAGAGGTGAAAAGAAACAGACAAAGCAACTGAGCGACGGCATTGGAGGGGCAGGATTATTCCAGAAGAACTAAAACCCAAGTCTGGCCCAAGTGTGTAAGTATACACAAACATTATATAGACACACTCTACAGAACACTTTACTATGATGAGGATATTGGGGCATTCAACATTTAAATGTATATTATAAGTAAACGTATGCTTACCTACCAAGAGAATGTCACTGATCTCCAAATATGTTTGACATTTGAAAACACATATTCTTTTTGTAGTTCAAAGAGGACTTCAGCTCAGTTCAAGAGATTTCCCCAAATATAAGTCTTGGTTGGCAAACAGAATCAAAGTCTAGAGACCAGATGAGTTCTTCCTCAACCGAATTGTAGGAAAAATCTCTACCTAAAAAAAAAAAAAGCAATAAAATAACTTTGAATGTTTCTATTCTAGTAGGAACCCTAAACCAAGCTATCATGCAGAAAGGCAAGCAAAAACAAAAAACAAAACAAAAACCTCATATCAAAATACTTTAGGCTCTGAAGGGCCATATATTAGTCTACTCATTAATGACATTTTCCATCATTTATTTTTAACTCCTGGAAGAAAGTATCATTTTATATTATCAATAATAAAAGAAATTATAACATCAAAAATACTCAAAATGGCCTCAGTATAAAAATAATTAATGTTACAATTTCATTTAATTTTCCACTGAAATGACATAGAAGTGTTGATATTAGGAACCTACTGTTCTAACACATAGTAAGATAATATCACATTTTAAAATCATAATATAAAAATGGAAATTTGACATTTGAAAACATGTAAAAATTCCACTGAAAATGGATTTCAAAGCATTAATAAAATGTAAAATTATAATATAGATGCATCAGTGATGACAAGTATTATTTGTGAGTGAAAAATTAACTTCTATAGCCTTTTCCTAAGGAAAATATCTAATCGCCTTAAGTAATAAACTTCTACAAATCATACTTGATGCAGATACAGTTCGACACAAAATCTACAAGAATGAAAACTAAAGTTCTTAAATACACTACCCAATTTAAATTAAAACCTTTCAATAATAAATCCAACTTAAGTGAAAACATTTTTTTTTTTTTTTTGGTGGTACTGGGGTTCCTGGAAGCCCTTCTACCTCCGGGCTACACTCCCAGACCTATTTTATATTTTTATTTGGAAACAGGGTCTCTTAAGCCAGCGCAGCTGGCTTCGAACCTGAGCGATCCTTCTGTCTCCGCCTCCCAAGCGCTGGGATTACAAGCGTGCGCCACCACGCCCGGCAAGTGAAAACATTTTTAAATAATAGTATTACTAAACATTATCACCCGCCTCTAAATTTTATTCTGTATTAGTTTTTAACAATTAACAACCTGCTAAGAAGTTATTGGTGGCTTGGTACACATATAAATAGACAGCATTAGTTAGGTAATAGAATGTAACTAAATGTAATTGAACCAAAAAATATGATAGCATATCTAATTTAAAATTACTGAGACTTTATAGGAATTATACTAAACACACTGTAGTATTACATACTTAAGCCAAAGAACAAAAGTCATCCTTCTTATAAAAGGACTTCTGTGCTATATACCTCTTAAATATATCCATCTTACTAAATATTTATTCATGTTTTGTCTGCTTCTTTGTTTGCAATGACTTCATTCTGATGCAGCAGTTCTCTTTTTAGCATTCTTTTTTTAATTTTGTTGATGTAATTAATTATATATCACAGTGAGACTCAAAGTGATACCTTCATATATGCACACAATTCCTCTTGGTTTACTTTCTTCTCATCCCCATCCTGCTAACCTCCTCCTGCTCATGCTAGTAAGGCTGTTCATTGATGCTTCCATATATGAACACAACAGTATTCAGTCTGTTTCTTCCTCAAGCCTCCTTCTTCTCCTCCCCTCCTCCCTTTCCTATTCCCTTCCACTATTCTAATGTTTTCTCTCCTTATGATCAATTAGTCTCTTTTCTTATTTTCTCTCTAGATTCCACCATATGAGAGAGAACATGCAATCCTTTACTTTCTGAGACTGGCTGATTACACTTAGCATAATGTTCTCTGGTTCTAATCATTTTCCTACAAATAACATAATTGTGTTCGTCCTTTTATGAGTAAAACCCCACTGTGTATATATACTTCATTTTCTTTATCCATTCACCTCAACCCTGGTTGGTTCCAAAATCTGACCATGGCGAATTGTGCTGCTATAAATACGCATATGTTGCCGGGCGTGGTGGCGCACGCTTGTTATCCCTGTGCCTGGGACACTGAGACAGGAGGATCGCACAGGTTCGAAGCCAGCCTCAGCTACTGAGTGAGTCTCTCAGCAACTTAGTGAGACCCTGTTTCCAAATAAAGTAAAATATAGGTCTGGGAGTAAAGCCCAGAGGTAGAAAGCCTCTGGGCTCCACCCTCAGTACCACACAAAAAAAGAATACACACACACACACACACACACACACACACACACACACGCTTATGCACGTATCACTATAGTATTCTATCTTAATAATTTTGGAAAGACACCGCGGAACAGTCTAGCTGAGTCGTAAGGTGGTTCCATTCCTCGTCTTGGAGTAACCTCCACATTGGTCTCCATAGTGCTTGTACTAATTTACCATCCCAACAATAGTGTACAAGAGTTTCTATTTCCCCATATCCTTGTCAACATGTATTACTTTGTATTCTTGATGACTGCCATTCTAATATGTTAGATGGAATTTAGGTGGAGGCTTGATTTGAATCTCCCTGATTGCTAATGATGTTGAACATTTTTTCCATATATCTGCTGACCATCTGTATTTCTTGAGAAGTATCTATAGAGCTTAATTGACAATTTTATAAGGTTATTTTTGTTTTTGTTCATTTTTATGTTAAGTTTTTGTTTGTGAGTACTGGGAATTGAACCAAGAGAGAATCTATACCTGAAGTATATTCCAGGTTATTTCTGTTTTTATTTTGAGACAGCATCTCACTAACTTGCCCAGGTTGGCCTCAAACTTGCAATCCTCCTGTCTCAGCTTCCTGAGAAGCTGGGATTATAGGTATAATATGCACCTGGTTTGGCATTTACTTATTAAAAGTTACAAGAAATACTTTTCTAATTTTTATCACACATACAGAGAATACCTAAATATTGTCAGCAACTCCATAGACCACAATATATTCACATAGTTTTTCTTCTATGGTTGAACTAAAAATTCTTAACCACTGAAACAAAGCATTCCTCTCTCTCATCTTTCCTTTGTAAAAATGCAGACCATTTTTATTCAGTGGATGTCTCTTTCAAATGAGTTATTCAAGTATTTTTTAATTACTTTAACATATGTGTATTTGATAAATGTGTATTTAAGTAACACTTAATATATAATGTCATGCTACTCTGTCAACACTATTCAAAAATGAAAAAGCAATACTACAATCAATATCCTAAGTAGTTGTATTTCTATTCCTAAATACATACGTTGGACCAATTTGGAAAAAATTTTCAATTTCTTACACATCCAGGATTGTTAATTAGCCTTCTTCTTTGGGCCAGATATATTCAATATAGGAACAAACTGATGTGCCATCAGAGAAGCCGAAAAAGGAGAAAAAAAGAGAGCATTATAAGCAGACTTAGGAAACACAGAAGATTACCTCCCCTGTAAAATTGCATCAAATTCTTTAGAATTATCTACCAGCCTCAATGAAGGATATACCAGCAATTTTTCTAGTTATTCTCTTAGGAATTTCATAAATATTGAAAAATCTAGAAATAGATATACACATGCACATATAAAATTATTGTCAGTGTATAAGTTACTGCTACCCTGGGAATGCAATAATTTATGTAACATCTGTTTTCATATTTTTCTAATTTTTTCCTAATTAACATACATATTTAACACATAAGTGCACAGACCACCTCTCTTTTCTGCTGACTGTGCCTTTATTTTTCTTTCTCCTTTTTTTAAAATTGCACACCCCTAGAGATAATTAAGGATACATGGAAACCAAAAGTTTATTGAAATCACTAATTTTTTAAATGTAAACAGCAGTAATAAAGGAATTTTCAAAAAAAAAAAACAGTAAAGTCTTGGGAGTTTCATAAGTAACTGTCAATCTACTAGCAATAGCCACATAGTAAATAAACAGGCACAAAACACCAACACAAAAGCAGAATCCCAACATTATCTTAATCTTCTTAACCTAACTTTCCTGAAAGCTGAGAAACATGATTTCTTATCTTGACAAGAATGGTAGAAAACTGCTATGCCTTGGACAATTATAATAAATGAACATATACTATATAGTAAACCATCAAGATGTGTGTTGTAAGCCATCTCTTTTATTAATTATTTATTTATTTATTTATTTATTTATTTGGTGGTACTGGGGTTCCTGGAAGCCCTTCTACCTCCAGGCTACACTCCCAGACCTATTTTTATACTCTTTAAATTTGGAAACAGGGTCTCTTAAACCAGCAAGGCTGGCTTTGAACTTGCACGATCCTCCTGTCTCCTGTCTCCTCTTGTGTGGGGATTACAAGTGTATGCCACCACGCCCGGCCTAAGCCATCTCTTTTTTAAACTGTAAGCATCAAATATTGTCAAGTATTCAAGGAAACAAAAGTTTTTTGCTTGTTTGTTTGTTGTTTTTTTGTTTTTTGTTTTGGTGGTACTTGGGATGGAACCCTTCTACCTCCGGGCTATACTCCCAGACCTATTTTTATATATTTTTTTAATTTAGAAACAGGGTCTCTTAAGCCAGTGAGGCTGGCTTTGAACCTGCGCAATCCTCCTGTCTCCTCCTCCCAAGAATGGGGATTACAAGCCTGTGCCACAACGCCAGGCAAGGAAACAAAGGTTTTTTACTAAAGCTCACTCCAGTACAATCAAGTTCTAGAGAGTTCTCAACCTGTATTGTACAAATCAAATCACAATACGTATATTTCTTAACAGAAAAAGTAAAACTAAAGGCTGGTCAAATCAGTGCTATGACAGCTTTAGTATTTTCAAGTAACAATGCTTAGCATGCCAAAAACTACAGCCCTACCTAGCTCACCCTAGAATGAATCATTTGATATTTAGTTGCTTAGTTATATACTTAGGTCAGTCATTTAATACTTAATACAGTAATCTCTCAAACCTCATGGAACTTACATCTAACTTATGGAAACAGCACCCATGATCATACAAAGATATAATTGCAAGCAGCAAAAATTACTTTTTAAAGATATGAATGAGGAGAAGATATGAGGTTTTATAACAAGAAACTTGATTCAGTTTGGAGCAGCAGAGGCCTAAGACAGCTGATATGAGATGTGAAAGATACGGGAAGTGTCCTAGTCTGCAGCACAGCAAGTGCAGGGGTCCAAACACAAGCAAGACCAGCACGTTCAAAGTCAAAGGGAAGCAGAGAGGGCAGTCACAGCTGCAGAGGGCATGCATGAGAGCCACCGAGTCAGCAAGGTCCTCACAGGTTTTAAAGAAATTATGACCATCAACTTTGAAAAATACCAAACTTGGTTAAACCACAGAGAAAGCCAAGAAAGGTGGCAGGGGAGAAGCGAGATAGGAGATAACCCTAACTAAGAAGATGGTGTTGAGAATGCAGAAGAAAATTTTAAGATTACAATCACAAGGTGATGAAGACTAGGTTTGCAGAGGTGAGGACCGGATGTAAGGAATCCTGGAAGATGATCAGGTACAGAGAGAAAGGTCTGAAGTCTAGACTTAGATGTCCATGTGCCTGCTTGCACATGACCTAGAGGCACTTCAGTCTGCATGCTGCAGAGCTATTCCAAGTGGCTGGGCTAGAATAAAGATTTAAAATTTGCTAGGATGTTGGCAGTTAAAAAAGGATGTGAAGAAGAAAAAGAGGAGGAGGAGGAGGAGCCTATATTCTTTTACCAGAGGAAAATCTCTTCAGAAATCCAGTACCTTCCTAGTTTCTAGCTATTATACCACATCAGAACAGGAAAGCATATGGCATTTCTTAACTTGAGAAATCCATTTAGCCTATGATTGGTCAACTCCATAGGGCATATTTATATTCTATGCCTTACTTTAAACTGCTGAATAATAGTCATCATTTACTAGAATGCCTACTTTATTGTAGAACTATATTAAGTATTCTAAAATAAAATCTATTATAACATTATAATATAAATGTAATAAAATAATTAACTTCACAACAATCTTAAAATAAAACAATCAGCACGCCACATTTCAGATGAGGACACCCAAGTTTAGGAAAGTGTAAAGTCACTAGTAAAGCTAGTAAGTGAGGAAGCCTTCCACTCTAAGCTCCCACACCCATGCCCTCCCCTAAAAAGGAGGATGCCATGTCAACATCATCCGGTCTGCCATCCTGACACATATTCCCTCACTTCCCATCCTTCTCTTATATGAGTACTGACATTTTAGAAAACATAAGCAAAGCCACTGGTGGCCCAGACATGTGCACCATCATTGGCATCACGTGTCCCTCTATCGCAGGCGGGCCGGCTGCGGGAGGGCGTGGGTCACAGGCTGTTCACAGATCTCAGTGCCTTCAACTAACCACTGCTGACCGTGAACACTGTGAAACTGCACCCTGTAGGGAATGGCAAGTCATTAGGGACGAGTTCAGTGCTCTTCTCTCTTCTCTTCCAACTGGAAAAGAAGGGCTTTATCCAAAGAACTAGAATCTAATGTTCTAAAAGATGTCGGTAGAAAATTTAGCAGTGTTTCAAAAACTTTAGTGTGCATAAAAATCATCTGGGAAGCTTAATAGAAGTTCACAATAAAATCCTTTCAAATATCCTGATATAGCAGAATAGATGATTTATTAAGCCAATAATGTATCTACCAACTATAACCACTTTCTATTCTTTAGCCATATACTTTTTAAAATCATTTGTTGGGCATATATATTACTTCATTTAGTCCAATTAAATTATATCTAATTTAATTTTAAAATTTCAGATTTTTTTAAACAACTACTATCAATGTTCCTTTCAGGAGAAAAGACATGACTATACAAAAGCAGTTTCCACTACATACAAAATGCCTCCATCCTATTTGATCTTCCTTGGTACAAAATGGAATCATAAGCTACGTAAATTACTAATATACATGCCGAAACGCAGAGCAGTGGTTTGAGGGAGATGAATGGCTGTATATAGTTCCATAGAGAATGGCTCCTTGAAGAGCTCATCAACTGGTGGCTGCAGTTGATGTATCAGAGTCACGCGGGTTGTAATTCCAGCAGTGGATGGATTCATTGCAATGGATTATGAGGGTGGTGATCAGGCAGGCAGAGTGTAGCTGGAGAAGGTGTGTCCCTGGGGTGTGGCCTGAGGGAGTATTTATGGTTTCCTCCTCCCGCAGATCTCTCTCTTGCTCCAGCCTCCATGCTGTGAGGAGCAGAGCTCTCTCCTCTCTGCTCCCTGCCACCATGTCCTGAGATCCAGACGCCAGCCTCACATGGACAGAACGCTAATATCTCCAAGGAAAACTCTGAGCAAGTAAATCTTCCTTCATCTAAGTTATATAGTCAGCCGGAGGTCTTTGCATTATATGGCAGTGGGAATGCTGACTGAAACAAGTTTGTGAGGAAATTTTTGTTTCGAAAGTTATATATAAGAGCAAACAAGAAGGAAAAAGGACAATAAATGTTTACATATAACTTCCTTGCTCAGTGATACTGATGGACACTAACATATACTGACACCAGTTATCAGTAATCAGAAGAGAACACATCAACCATTTTCCTAACACTTAGAATCACTTAAAACCTGTGTCACCGGGTGTGGTAGCGCACGCTTGTAATCCCATCATTTGAGAGGCTAAGAAAGGAGGATCACGGTTCGAGGACAGCCTCAGCTGCTTAGTGAGGCCCTTTGCAACTCACTGAGAGGAGACCTTGTTTCAAAATAAAGGACAAAAAACAGGGCTGGGGGTGTAGCTCAGAGGTAGAATGCCCCTGGGTTCCATCTCCATTACTGAAAGAAATGTGTCCATCTTCTCTTCTGCATAAATCTCAACAGGGAAAACTAAACTGAGAGTTACTATTAACCCATCTACTAGCACACTGAGTTACCCAAATCCAATGTTAAACTGTACTTATTTCCTAATTTTGAAATTTTAAGCATGAATATTATTCAAGGCCTCTGTATAAAGTTAAATACAGGCAGCTGAAATTAAGTTTTTGCAAAGTTTCTCCTTATATTCTTCCAAAACAATGAAGATGCTAAAGTTATTTTTTACCTCATGACTGACATCAGGATCATGCTAGGAAATAGAAAGTCAAAGATAATAAAGATTCCTCAAAAATGAACTTCAGTGACAAAACACTTGGTAAATGCTTACTGTGTTATTAATATTTACACTGAGTGTTGCACTTAATGCCTCCTCCCCACACAAAAAAAGCAAACAGAGGAGCAAAAACACAGAGATATGGGTGAATGTAGCACTAACTTCTTCAAGATTTCACAGCTAGCAAATGGCAAAGCTGGGATTTGAACTCAAGCATTCTGAGTCCAGGGCCCATTCATTCCAACCATGTTACATTGATTTAAAAGGAAGCATAAATGTGACAGAGGCATGCTAGTTTACTTAACCACAACCCACTCTCTTTCAAAAAATAAATTCCCTTCAACTTCATAAAACCTTATATAGTCACAGACTTCAAAAATAGAAATACAACATAAATCCATCTGTCCAGCTTCAATGTTAAATGAATTGCTTCAAAGATCTCCTAATAAAATGTATCTTTACTTCTAAACAACTCTTCATCTTATATTAGAAAAGAACATACTTTTCTCCAAAATACTAAGTTATTTTTCATTACCACAGCTGGTGTTAAGCTACATCCCACAGTATCCTAAGCTCTAGGCAAAGCAGAAACCAATGTACATACAAGGCAAAAAGATAGTTCTTTGAAATTCAAAGATTATATCATCTAATATTATTCTTGATGCCAAGAAGATAACCTGTCTTACATATATTCTGGTCCTACATAGGTTCAAGCAGATACCAATTTCATTTTACCTTAAGAAAAAGAAACAGAGCCAGGTGTGGTGGTGTGGTAGCATTCTGGAGGCTGAAACTGGAGGATCACGGTTCGCGGACAGCTTCAGCTACTTAGCGAGGCCCTACCATAACTTAGTGAGACCTTGTTTCAAAATAAAAATAAAAATATAGACGGAGGTCGATTGCCCCTGGGTTCCAGTCCCAGACCCGCAAAAAATAAATAAATAAATAAATAAATAAATAGTCCCACACTGTGTTTAAAAGTGAAGCAAAAGCCGGGCATAGTGGCACACACTTATAATCCCAGCATTTGGGAGGCTGAGACCAGAGGATCACGGTTCCTGGACAGCCTCAGCTACTCAGTATGGCCCTCCACAACTCAGTGAGACCCTGTTTCAAAATAAAAAATAAAAAATTGGGCAGGAAGTGAGCAGGAGGTGTAGCTCAGAGGTCGAAAGCCTCTGGGTTCCATCCCCAGACCCACAAAAAGAAAAAAAAAAAAAAAGAAGAAGAAGAAGAGCAAAAGAGGACATGTTAACTCTGAAAGTTGCTTTGGGCATTTGGGGTTCTCTAAGAATACATATTTTTTTCTAATTATTGGATTAAACAAGCTAGAAACTTTAAACACTGTCCATAATTGTTCTGTATCCCAAATTTTCAGTTCCCAGCTTAATAAACTATTCTGGATCTCACTAACTCCTCCTTATGTTATCCCATTTGTCTCATAGTTCCTTGGGGGGGGGAAATCTACTACCTTTTTGTAGTATCACCTGGTTGTCGCCTTTTATCCAATAATTAACATAACCTACCATGATCAAACTGTGCAAAAAGAAAAACTAGAACTGCGTTTGATTAGATTAGTGAAAAGCCTGTGAAAAGTAGGCACCATCACAAGTCACTTTGAAATTGTGAGGAATCTTTAGTTCAAGAAAACAAAAGAGGACAATACTGATAAAAATGAGAGAGAGAGAGAGAGAGAGAGAGAGAGAGAGAGAGAGAGAGAGAGAGAGAGGACAATACTGATAAAAATGAGAGAGAGAGAGAGAGAGAGAGAGAGAGAGAGAGAGAGAGAGAGAGAGAGAAGGGAGAGAGAAAGGGAGAGAGAGAGAGATTGATTCTATCTAACTATTCTATCCAGAGAATAGGTAAGTGAGCTCTACAAAGGACTCAATTATTTAGATTTTTCTGCTTGTACCTCATGACTTTCCATCACTTGCTTTACTATCAAAGTACCATTATTTTATTGATCCCACTTTCTATTAACACCTTTTCACTAAGAAATAAAGTAAATCTAAAAGGGATAGTGTTAATCAGCAGCAATACAAAAATATTGTTGAATCAATTACCTGGTACTTAGTGAGAAAGACAGCTCTAAAGATGGCAAAGAGTGCTAAAATCTAAACTAGCATTATGACTACAGAAATTTAGGACTGAGAGACTGAAGGATATGAGAGAAATGTTAGTACCCAGAAAGAGAAATGGAAGAAGAAAAATAAGTTTAGTAATTTTCCAAGGTTTCTGACCTGTTGTGTCATGAAAGGTTAAAAAAAAAGAGTGGGGGAGTTATCCTAAATAACACAAGAGAGCATACTATAACTTCCAATACCTTCTTCAGCATATTATATCCCTATTTCAATTTTAATTTGGGTAAATTTTATAACATTAAATAATTTAAATTCACTGATTAAAGTGAAGTAATATTTAGGATTTTGAAGTTTTCTTAGTTCTAAACAACATTATCACAAATCCTGGAAATATCTCAATTAAATATTCACTTAAAAAACTGCAAGCTGTGGTCTCTATGACTTACAAAATGTCTCTCAATAGAGGTAATTATAAGTAGAAATAATTCAATTGAATTTTCAGATTTGCATATAGCTACTTTTTTTATTGAGATTCCAACTAACACACCAGTAAAATAAACACAGGAAAACTATAAATGTATTGGTGCTACTGTTTCAAATGTCTACTATCTCAATAAAACAGCAGTGAATTTACTTACATGGCTAATACCATTTTTTGGCTTCTGAGGATAATTGTGTGTGTGTGTGTGTGTGTGTGTGTGTGTGTGTGTGTGTGCGCGCGCAATTGAGGATGGAACCCAGAGGCATTCTACATGCTCAGCCTATTTGAGCTACACGCTCAGCCCTATTTTTTTTATTCTTTATTTTAAAACAGTGTCTCACTGAGTTGCAAAGGGCCTCACTAAGTAGGTGCCCGTGATCCACAATCCTCCTGTCTCAGCCTCCCCAATGCTGGGATTACCAGAATACACCACCACACTTGGCTCCTGAGGATAATTTTTTAAACATATTCTTCAACAAATATTATAAAAATATTTAAAGATTCCAAAAATTATTACTATGGCCTCATATTGCAATCAAATGTTTAAAACTGCTGGGTGAGGTAGTACCTGTACTCCTGAGGCTGAGATAGGTTGGATCACAGGTTGGAGGCCAGCCTCAGCAACTTGGCAAGCCCTTAGCAATTTATCAAGGAACTGTCTCAAACTAAAAAATAAAAAGGGCTGAAGCTGTAGGTTGGCAGTAGAATGGCCCAGGGTTCAATCCTCAGTACCAAAAAAAGAAAAAAAAAACTAAATAAAAAGTCCAACTAATTGCCGGGCGTGGTGGCGCACGCTTGTAATCCCCGTGCTTGGGAGGCAGAGACAGGAGGATCGCGCAGGTTCGAAGCCAGCCGCGTGCGCTGGCTTATGAGACCCTGTTTCCAAATAAAAAAGTATAAAAAATAGGTCTGGGATTGTAGCCCGGAGGTAGAAGGGCTTCCATGAACCCCAGTACCACCAAAAATAAACAAATAAATAAAAAGTCCAACTAGCAATATTAAAAATTTTGTAAGACAAGTGTTCTATGAGATTAGACTATTAAAAATAATAAAATTAAAACAATAAATCATAAAAATAATATAATATGACAAGACTTTTAGTATTAAAACCAAAAGGAGCTATAACATCCTTTAAAAAATAAATGTTTTCTATTTGAGATACTGGAAATTCAGCAAGAACTCTGAAATAATTGCTTAAAGGGTGGAAGAGTGAATAATCATCTAGTTCTTAAGATTTTTTCTTTTGGAGGGGATGTCAATATTTTTTTAAATGATCCTTGAAATTGTTTGTCTTCGCTGCTAATTCTCTTATTCAAGTTAACAGAGAAAATAATTGATAGTAAATTCATAGTTAACTACCATACTCTACAAAGATGTTTTGCAAAAAAGTTTTTTGAAGTCTCTGAAAAGGTAATTACTTCTAGTAAGACACATTTCTCAGTTTTATTCACAATGTTATGGCAAATCTGGAAATATCTTGAATTAAGTATTCTCTTTAAAAAATTATAAGTTATGGCCTCTATGACTTACATAATGTCCTTACACGACCTGCAGAAGAGAGTGAATTCTGGGCCATTTTCCAGAACATTTGTTGGAAGGAAAAACAGTCCTGAAGATGGGTTCTCTAATCTAAAACTGCCGCTCCTTTTTAAATATGGTGATCTAAATAGTCACTGAAATACTATGTTCCTTTCATTGAAATATGCAGAAGCAGCCTAAAGATTACCAAAATGTAACATGAACCTTTAAACTAATAATGGCCTTTCTGAGAAAATACAAATTAGATTAATAACTCAAGTATGAGAATAGAGGAAACTAAGCTCAAAAAGTCTTGTGCGTATTTTCTCTTGACTATAATTACTCTCTTGACCCTCTGTACCTAGTGTATCTTCAGCTGAACATAATCAAGATTTGGCGCCCACAAGCCACTTATCAAGGCTTACTCAACATCAATTTGCCATATTTGCTAAGAGCCATGAAATTCTGAATTCACTTAGTCCAAGGCTTCCACATCCCCCAAACACCTATCTTTTTAAGGTATATTTATCTTCTGGCCTAGTCTTCCTCAACAAACACCTCTCTTTGGAGTAAAAATTTCTTCACAAGGGAATTAAGCTGCTTTTCCTAATTGGCCAGCTTTCCCAAGCTTCAATTGATTAACAACCTAAGGTTATCTTTGCATGAACGACTGATTCATTGACATGGTTTTTTTTCTTAAACCACAAAAAATATTGGTCACATAGTATTAAATACTTTTAAAAGCTACACAATTTAAACAATATATATATATATATATATATATATATATATATATATATATATATATATATCCCGAAGGATCATGTGTATCAGAAGAAAAAAAAACTCTTGAATTTTTAGGATCTCAAGTCAGCAGAACTCAATTATAGGGAATGTGCTGAATTATAAATAATAAAAATGTCTAGTTTACCTAGCATTTTTAGCAACTAGAATTCAGGTCAACAACACTTCTGATTTTTAGAACTTAGAGTACTAATTTAATCATCTCACAAAGGTTAAATTTTACAATTCTGAAGAGTTTGGGCACTGGGAACAGATATTTAAAATGAGAAAAAGAATAGTCTTTCATCACCAAGAATAGTTAACCATATAGGAAAACAAAGTTCACCATATGTGTGGGGTTCATTTTATCAACATCTGTGATCAGAGACCAGGAAAGTGTACCTATCTGGGGTGTACACCAGTCAACATTAACATGCTTAACTCTGCCAGATGAATCTCATGAGGCTTCTGTGCAACAGTCACAAAAAGGAAAGCTCTGTTAACCTCCAATGATGCAAGATGAAAATTATATTCATGTTATGTGTAACTGTGGATATTTTATAATATTGAGTCTACTTTCTCATTTATGATGAAATCCAACTTATGCTCCTGGGTTCAATCCTCAGTACCACAAAAAAAAAAAAAAAAAAAAAAAAAGAGTGAGAAAAGAAAAAAAAATTCCAGCCCTGCATTTTTTATACAAGACAATAAGAAAGAAAATTTGAGGTGAAATGGCTTAATCAAACTCCCCTTCAACAATTAATTTAATTTTATTGAAGAGAATGATTAACTCTGCAAAAGCTGCTATAAGTATTAGATCAAAATCTGCTATTTTCTAGAATATCTCTTTGGAAATACACAAATGATATCCCATATAAATGATCTATTTATTTATTTATTTTTATTTTTTATTTTTTGCAGGTCTGGGGATGGTACCCAGGAGCATTCAACCTCTGAGCTACACCCCCTGCCCTATTTTTTATTCTTTATTTTGAAACCAGGTCTCACTGAGTTGCAGAGGGCCTCACTAAGTAGCTGAGGCTGTTCGCGAACCTCAATCCTCCAGTCTCAGCCTCCTGAATGCTGGGATTACAAGCGTGCGCCACCACGCCCGGCTTATAAATTATCTAAAAAGTACTTTGGAAAGTACTTAGCCAAAAAAAAGTTTCAAACTTCATTATTTGAAAAAAATTAAAAAATTAAGAATAGTATTAACATGGATGTAATTACCACCCATCAATACAAATTGTAATTTAAAATATTTTCTCTGCCGGGCGTGGTGGCGCACGCTTGTAATCCCCGCGCTTGGGAGGCAGGGACAGGAGGATCGCGCAGGTTCGAAGCCAGCCGCACGCGCTGGCTTAGGAGACCCTGTTTCCAAATAAAAAATGTAAAAATAGGCCTGGGAGTGTAGCCCGGAGGTAGAAGGGCTTCCAGGAACCCCAGTACCACCAAAAAATATATATATTTTCTCAATAACTATTGTGCATTACAGAAAATAATTTCATACATGTAGCAAAAAATGGAAATACAAATTAAACATTTAAAACTTCACATAAGAACGTACAATGATTCCTAGCCTCTTCAACAATTTTTACTTCTGAGTTTATATAAATTTGAATCCACATTAGCACTACCTTTCTGTGTTAATTCTAACAACTCAATACAGCTATAACTTAAATGTGTTTTATTTTGTATTTGAAACCTGAAGTTATCAGAGATTATAAAGAAAAGGAAAATGAGGTTGAGTTTAAGAAGGAAAAAAAAACCTGTGGAGTACATGTGAAAATTATTGGAGATCGCTTAGACCCCTACTCAGCTTCACTCTGGCTGACTGGGGTAGAGATACAATCCCCCCACAACCTGCAGGATCCAGAGAGGAACTACAATCATGGAGAAAAATAACTGCACACTCAAACAACAGGCTAACAGTCTTGTCTAGTATACTAGAAAATCTATTTTTGAGATATTGTATAATATGTGACCCATTTTGAGCCAAGCTATTGCATCTTATCAAGACTCAGAGAAATTATATTAATAACATTCAATACCATTCACTTTTCAAAAATTAAAACAAATACTAACATATTAACTGGAAACAGAAAAAAATTACTTTAACTTGACAAAGTGAATGAAATGTATTTTCAAAATGTATGACTTTGAACCTCACTGTGATGCATAATTATAATACACCAAAAAAACTTTACAACAAACATATGGTGACACATCAGAAGCTTTGCTCTTTAAAAAAGAGTAAGACAAAGATATCCATTATCATCACATCACAAAAGACTGTACTAAAACATCAAGATAACACAGTACATGGAAAATAAAAAGAAATAAAACACAGTGAGTAAAAGGGAGGAAACAAAGTTGCTATTTTTCAATTAAAATAGTCAATTTAGGGCATTCAAGTAGACCTAGGAACACTTCATTGGATTTAATAAGAGAATTGAGAAAGTTTGCTGGATACATACCAAAAAAAAAAAAAATAGGTTGTCCCTTATAGAGCTCATGCATTAATATTCATAATTGATATAATTAGGTCAAGGGGCTTGTAATCTCATCAGTGGATAAACCCACTGTAATGGATTTACTGGGTGGTACCTAAGCAGGTGGGCTGTGGCTGGAGGCTGGCCCTGGGGCGTGGCCTTGAGGACGGTGCTTTTCTTCCAGCCCTCTTGCTTTTCTCCAGCCTCCATGACACGGGAGCAGAGCCCTTGTTCTCTCCTCTCCACTCCCACCACCCTGCCCTGAGATCAGCGTACCCTGGCCTCACATGGACTGAACCCAAAATCTCCAAAAATCTATGAGCAAATAAATCTCCCTTCAAGCTGTTTGAACAGTTGTTTTGGATTATTACAGCAGTGAGAATGCTGACCAAGACAAATGGTCTCTGGTTTTGATTTCCTCTCTTTGGTTTCCCAAATCCAGGATTATCTCTCTGCAATTTTGGATAATCTTCAGGTAAGTCTTCTTACAGAGTCATCAACCAGAACTACCCACTATATTAAGTGCTATGGTTTGATAAGAGTGGAAACACATGTCTCTCCTCATATTTCTTGCATTTTCATATTTTCTATTTTTTTCCCAAACCGCTTTGTTAATTCCAATCTCCTATTAGTTATTGATTTGGCCAGATCCTGAGGGGTAAGGGAAGATATCTCCAGAGATATTCTATAATTTAATATATTCTACCCTTATGTTATCAGAATAGTCACAGCTTATCAGTGTTAGTAAAGCATAGCTCAATTTATATAAAGTATCACTTTGCAGAAGGCAAAAAAAATGAGCACCGTTTGCCAGCTCCCTGTCCAGGCCTGTAGAGTCCAGTGATACACCTGCACTTAATTCTTTTCATTGGTGTTACTGACATCTTGCTTTCTAGACCTCTTTATCATCCTCTCTGCAGTTTCCAGAGGATTCCGACTATTTACATAGGCTACTTACTATACTTTTCATGTCTGATCTTTAATTCAATTTCCAATCCATAATGGATTTTGTTTTCCTTTTTATTTTTTGGTACTAGAGTTTGAAGCCAGGGGCATTCAACCTCTGAGCTACAACTCCAGTCTTTTTTGGTTTTTATTTTGAAACGGGGTCTTGCTAATTTACTTCAGGCCTCACTAAATCGCTGAGGCTGGCCTTGGAGCTGGTATCTTCCAGTATTGGGATTACAGGCATGTGCTACCACACCCGAGCCATGCTAGATTTTTTTATATTATCATTTGCTTATATCACATTTTATAAGCCTTTGCAAAGTCTAGAAAAATAAAAGCATTTCCTGTCAGTTTGACTAGTCAAAGGCTCTTCCTATCTGTCTTTACTGGACAGTTTTCTTCATTGCTATCCTAGCAAGAGTACAGACCTCTTGTTGTAAGACCCCTGCCCTTTTAGAAAGACTAAATTTTTTCTTTCAATGGTCCACGGTGCTCTGGATGGTGAGAACACCATCAGGTGGACCTAGCCCTGAAGAAGGAACCTAACCACCAACTCTAGCCACTCCTGTCTCCACCTGACTGTCCACATTAGCTCATTGTAGTCAACACATAAAACATGGAATTCATTATATTTCCCCAAAACCTTCCATTCTACCTACTCCACCTCAGAAGAAATCTTCGGAGTTTTTAATAATTATCTCTTCTTTACCTTCAAATGCAAACTATTACCATATCTTACTGAATAACACTGATCTCTCAAATTTATCTCATTTTATTCTCTAATATGATATCCTAATATATGCATTCACCACCTCTTAACTAAGCTGCTAAAATTTTTAGGTTTCTAATGAGTTTCCCATCTGCAATCCCTTCCAATTTTTTCAATCTTAGCAAAGACTGCAAAAGTAATTTGATATTCTCACTTCCCTTTGAATGCCCAATGACCACTCTTATTCTTCCCAAAAGTAGGTTTGACAATATGGCTGTAAGATTCTGTGAAGTTTGCTTACACACCTCCACTCCATGCATTCTACTAAACATAGGCATCCCTCTTCTTCACTCAGGGATGATTCTTCCGTCTGCAAGGTCCTCCCTTTCCTTCAAGCTAGAGAAAACTTAAACATAGCTTGATAATGACTTAATGGTGGTGACTGATTCTAGAATATGTGCAAAGTAAATGCCCATGAAAGACTACAATAAAACACATTCATCTGCTCTTTATATTTTATGTTGACAACATTTCACTTACCCTATTTGGAAATGTTTACTACACTATTGCTGGGAAAGAAACATGAGCTGCAAGAAGCTTAATAAGATGGCTAAAAGATGCCCCTAGATAAAAGAAAACACCTGCTAACAACAACAGTGTATCATGAAACTTTCCACATATATTATAAAGTACTGATTCTAACTTCAAGTGCTTAAAGACAAAAAGCCTATAAATTCTAATTATCTTCTTGCTCCTGGGTCCCATCAAAATTCTGATGTGAATTTCCAGTGTCCCCTCTAATGTTTGAACTATAACAGACCAAGCCCAATAGTGTCGATGCCACAATTAAAACACACATATACAAAAAGCAAATTAGAAGTTTCACTAAGAAGCATGATAGCAGTGATTCTCAAATTTTAATGTTTATATGAGTCACCTGGAAATTCTGATAAAATACAAATTCTACTTAGTAGATATGGAGCTGGGCCCAATATTATTCTGCATCTCCACCAAGCTCTCAGGTGATACCAATACTGTTCATCTGTGGATCATGCTTTGGGCAATAGAGGTATAGCAAACATCAGGACAAAATGCTAAGGCCTACTAATTTATATACAATGGTTTTATTTTTCAATATGCTTACCAAAGGTCTGATTCTTCCACTGGAAAAAAAAATCATCTTGATTTCTAAAAATATACACTGCATAAGAAATTAAAAATACTTTAATCATTATCTGCTGACGTTTATTTTATTTTATTTTTTTAATTAGGAATGGCAGTTTCCTACAAAGAGCCATAAAGTTTTTGGTCTAAATCCTCATCCTACTTCTATTTCCAAATGTTCACACTGACAAAACAGAAACACACTGACTTTCCTGGTAATCTGGAGCTGTCTCCAGTTTTACTGACTTACAAAGCTACAATTGTAAACCCTGCCCCCACCCAAAGAGACATGTATAAAGCCAGCATCCTTCTCAATGATTTACTGAAAGCAGCAGCTCATTTTAATAAAACCATCCCCAAACATAAAATTGATTGAACCAACTGCTGTGTTGGGCATACACAGCAGCTGATTAAAATCATTGAGGATTTTTATTCTTACAGATTTCTTTTGGGGTTTTGAATTTTCCCCCCTCTATACTTTTATCTTTATATTAAAATCACTGAAATAAAAATGATTTCTAAATCAAAATTTTAATGTAAAAATAGGTTAATTCAAAAAAAGTTTAATAAATTAGATCACATAAAACTTAATATATACACTAAGAGTAATAAACATATTCTAGAATGTGTTTTGGGTAACATGTTAAGAGTTTAACTTCTTGAGATGTCAAACACTGTACTGCTTTTCCTAAGTATAGCACTGCCCTTTAGCAAAGTATTACAACATTACAAATGACCGAGTATCCTCATTCCTTACCAAGGGAAACTTTGTAAAATTAAAAATTATTTCATCTTATATAACTAGGTTTCTTGATATTAAACATTCTGATATTTTACTTCACTAAAAACTAAAGATATTTATTTCTTTTGCATGATACCTGGTGGCAGTGTTTCACTTTTTATAATAAAGTAATTTTACAGTATTTTTGTCACAATGAAGGACAAAGATAAGCCAACTGTTTAGATTCCTCTCCTTTATGTTGTGTCTTTGATCACTAACAATGCTGCGTGAACAGCCAACAGAAGGCTGACATTTCATAAAATATGCAGTGATAAAAACTAATACTGTAGCATCTGGGAGTGATATATAAAATGCAGAAATACACCTAATAACTGTGATCTTAAATTACAAGTTACTAAAAGCTAAATAAAAAGCACACCTAAGAATAAAATAATGGTAAAAATTACAAGAGTTTTTTATACTACTTTTTATAAAAAACAAAGTTTTAAAAATAATTTAAGCCTGTTACACTTTTCCTACTACTCTATAACTTAAAAGCCAACTACCTTCTAAGAACAGGTTAGCTGTACTATATACTTAACAACTGAAAATTGCCATTGAAAGATACTGTACAAAATACAGAAGACATTTTGTTTACCTCAGACACTTAAAATTGTCAAAACTGTTAAAGACATATCGCTTTTATGAGAAGATGACAGAGACCATGACCAAAATAAGTTTTTAAAATTGTAATAATCTAAACAAACATACTCTTAATGCTAGTAGTATCAATATAGCTTCCCACAATCTAAGCTTTAAAGTCTTTGGTACACCACAGCAAGTAAAATATGCTCCAATATGCTTAAATACTTTTAACCTTACTACTAAACATTTGTTTTTTTAATAGTAGGAAGTAAGTAAGGTTCACAATAAAGACAATCCAAAAGCAATCATGAAAAGTGTCTATGCAGCATTTGGTTCAATATCTACCTATATCCATCAAAATTAGTCCATCAAGTGTTTTACTTTTAGTATATATGCTAAGGGGAAATGAAATATAAGAGCCATATTCAGCACTTCAAGAACTCTAAATTACACTTTGACTAAAGAAAATATACAACAGTTAAGTATGTGGGAGGCAATTGTCCTTGTGCTTATAATTAGCATCTGAATTTAGGGATTTCACTCCTTAATGCACACCCACGGCCTGTTATTCTTACTATAGCTTTTTATGTCACTTAATGGAGATAAATACTCTTTTCCCTTCTCAGATTTACATCAATGCTATTTAATTTTTTTAAAGCTATTATAATAGGTTAAGCAGCAGTCTCAACATCACTCTTCATCTCCCACCGGACAAAGAATGGCATTACAGGACTGAGAAGAGAGAAGGCATATTTATATTCCTAATGTTCCCAACTACAACATTTATGTAAATTATGACTTTACATTTGCAAATACAATAATTTTTTAGTTTCCCTTCATACTTTCCCATTCTTTCAACATTAACTTTCTACAGTTGTTAAAATTTCAAAAGATCATGCCCATGAAATATGTGATATTGTTCAACCACTAAAATAAATATTAAATTTAAAATAACAGTGTATCTAATAATGTATTTACTTTTAAACTAACATTGTTCTCCTATGAAAGATCTTTAGTAATGAAAAATTCCAAATCCTTCAATTTTAGAAAATCTTCCTTTCAAAAATATTTTCATCATCTTACAATTATTTCATAGGTTCACATATTACAAATAATATTCACAATTACTACTAGTATTTACTATTAGTGTGTTTAATATGAATGATATATTAATTATTCCATTATTTTGTCCACTGAATTCACCCAGGCATAGAATATTATTATTATATGCATTTAGAAGAAAAGAGTTGGTTGACCATTAAAAAACAACAATGCCGGGTATGGATCCCAGTACTTGGGAAGCAGAGACAGAGGATCACAGGTTTGTAACCCGCCTCAGCTACTTTGTGAGACCTTTGGCAACTCAGTGAGACCCTATTTCAAAATAAAGAATAAAAAATAGGGCTGGGGGCATAGCTTGGAAGTAGAATGCCCCTGGGTTCAATCCCCAGTTCCACAAATTTAAAAAAAAAAACTCAATTTAAAAAGTAACACCCTATCAAAATTTATTCTTAAAGTAAGAATATCAATCTATACAAATAACAGCAGAGGGGAAAAAAGAAGGTAATTTTCTATTTTTTGCTTTTCAAGAAAGTAAAAAAAAAAAAAAAAAATGTTCCTTCATTCTATCTTTCTCGTCTCTCTTCTAGAATATAAAGTCCACGAAAGCAAAGTCCATACCTTTCGCTCTTTGTCAATGGTGCTTAAGTGCAGGCAATCAATTAATACTTGGGGGGAGAGGAGCACTTGTGATGAGTGTACTTAGCCTAAGACAGATGCAAAGGGTAAAGCAGGTCCCTGCTCTCCTGTCATTTAAAGTGTAGTTATCAATACAGGGCCTAGATGTAAGCGAAACTGAAAGCACATCCTAGCACAAAATGGTAAACACAATGTGCCTTGTGAATAGCAACGCAACAAAACGGGAACACGGGAATTCAGAAACAGTGAAGGCACAGTAAAACACACTGTTCAGTAAAATTGACAAGCAGGCGGGACATAAGCTGCAAGTCGGAGGGAAGAAAAAAGTATATAAACAATAGATGGGCCCAAAACAGTAAAGAACACACTAGGGCAAAGAGGAGAAGACATAAAACACTGTGGAATGAGGAAGGAATGTGAACACTGAGAATGTTCTAGTATGTTGGGACCATCGTAACAGAAATGGGAGTTTTTAACTGACTAGTCAAAGAAAAGGCTAAGCACTTCTGTTAGTCAGCTGTGGCTCTGCGACAAAATGCCTGGGAAACGCAGCTTAAAGAAAGAAGGGTGTATCTTGACACATGGTTTCAGGTGTAGACCACAGTCACTGGGCTTCTTGTTTCCGAGCCTGTGCTGAGGCAGAGCGTGATGGTGGACTAGTTATGGTGAAGCAGGGCTGCTCAGCTCTTGTGGCTGCGAAGGGCAGGGCAGGCAGGGACAAGACACATCCTTCCAGAGCACAGCCGCGCCTAGCATTCCCACCACCTCCCTATCTGGCAGCGTATGTAATCCCATCAATTAATTAACCCATCCATGGGTCAGAGCATGCATGACCCAATCACTTCCCAAGAGCCCCACCACTGAACACTGCTGCACTGGGCCCCAAGCCCTTGGAAAGCATTCCAGATCTAAACCATAACAGCAATACATTAGGATAACTTATGGGAGAACCTTAAATACCAAACTGGAGAGTCTAAATTTCTAATCTACCATTTGGGACCATTTGGGACCACTGAAGATTCCTTAGCAGAAGTGTGACTGAGTGAAAGCAATGTTAAGGAAGATTAACCTGACAACAATATTTGGGACAAATCTAATATATTGCAAAGATATCAACTGAGGGACTTCTGAAATATTCCAGGAATACAAACTTTTGGGAATAGTACAGAACTGGCAGGAGCAAAAAACAAGATTGTACACTGACCAATTAAATATGGTAAAAAAAAGAAAAAAACATTCAGAGAGCGAATTCCTATGTGTCAGATAAACACCCTAAAGGATAACGGGAGAAAAGCTAAGAATGACTGTGTTTGGCTGGTGAGAACGGGTTAGGGGAAAAACCATGCTTCCAGTTACAGACATTCCCTGGAAAAAGAGTCCAAATATTTTACGGCAGAAAATGGAGAAATAGAAATACAAAAGTAGAGCTGTAAACATTAGTGTGCTCTAAGAAAATGTGATCATTAAAAATCTTGAAAAGATTCCCTAATATGTGAGAGTTAGGGAGAAATGGGTCATAGGAGGAACTCTTGGAAGAGGATCAGTAACTTTTAACTCTGTTTACATTGTCTTTGGATATACAATATTTTTTTTATTTTTTAGGGAGTTTATTTACTCTTTTGTTGCCTGTGCCATTGAAATCATATCCAAGAAATCACTTCCAATTTCAATGTTGTGAGGTTTTATGACCCAGATTTTCTTCTAAAAGCTTATAGTATTAAGATTTATATTTAGGTCTTTTATCTATTTTGAGTTAATATTTGTATATGTGTTAGGTAAGGGTCCAATTTTATTCTTTTTCATTTATTATTATTTTTCAACAATATTTAGTTAAAAGACTAGTATTTCCTCCACCAAAAGTTCATGGAAACCTTGTCAAAAATAACTTGACAATGTATGGAAAAATTTATCTCTAGGCTTTTATTTAGCTCCAATGGTTTATGTATCTGCCTTTAGAACAGTACTACACTGTTTCAATTATTGTAGCTTTATATGGTTTGAAATCAGAAAATATACATCTTCTCGCTTTGTTCTTCTTTGAGACTGTTTTGGGTATCTAGAGTCCATATTCCATATCAGGATAGATTTTTTCTGAAAAATAAATGAATAAATGTATGATAGTTTCACCTAAAAAAAAAAAAAGAAAAAAATATTCTCTGGTAAGAAAGAAAGCAAAAAGAAATATTGAAATGTTATCTTTAAGTCATCAAAAGTTTGGTACCAGACAAATGAAACTGTTATGTGAGATTATCAATGTTAATATTGTATAAATAGCTATAATACTAGATGTCAACCAGTAAGCCAAGCGTGGGAAGGAGGGATGGGGAGGGAATGGGGTGGGGATCGTGGTAGGGGCTAACTGGGCGAGATGTGCATGTATGTCTACAATAGTATTTTCTTTATACCACTATGATGTATGAATACATTGCACCAATAAAAAATAAATTAAAAAAAATAAAAAATAAAAAAATAAATAAAAATCTTGAAAAGGAAGGGAAGAGTGCAGAGACTGAAGGTTATCCTTGCACTATTTCGCTGGACTATAAATAAATTCGTGAAAACTAACTAAAACAAAATAAAATAAAATGGCTGCCTTTTTAAGACAGTCCCAGCCCAGAAGGAATAACTCAAGAAAGAAAATTGTACTGCATATACAGAGAGCACTTTCAAAAGACTTACCTGAAGTTATTAAAGAAACAGGGTCTTAGAAATTACTTCAAGGAGCCAGGCGTGGTGGCACATGCTTGTAATTCCAGCATTTGAGAGGTTGAGACAGGAGGATCGCTATTTGCAAACTGCCTCAGCTACTACTTAGTGAGGCCCTTAGCAACTCAGTGAGACCTTGTTTCAAAATAAAGAATAAAAAACAGGGCTGGGGGTGTAGCTGGGAGGTAGAATGCCACTGGGTTCCATCCCTGGTACCGCAAAAAAATAAATAAATAAATAAATAAATAAATAAATAATTTTTAAAAGTACTTCAAAGATTCATAATTTTTTTTTTCTTTACAGTATCAAGAATGGAACCCAGGAGCATTCTACCTCAGAGCTCAAACCTCAGCCCTACTTTTTTATTCTTTATTTTGAAACAGAGTCTCACTGAGTTGCAAAGAGTTTCACTAAGTAGTAGCTGAGGCTGTCCTTGAACTGTGATCCTCCTGTTTTAGCCTCCCAAATGCTGGGATTACAAGTGTGCACCACCACACCTGGCTTCTGGATTCATAACTTTTTTTAAATTATGGGGTGTGTGGTTTTATGGTGTTTTTCTTTTGTTTTGTTTTTATTTTCTTGTTTTATGCTATTGTTGTTGCTTGTTTTTTTCGTTTTCTTTCTGGGTTGTTTGTTGTTGTTGTTGTTGTTGTTGTTGTTGTTGTTTGCGGTTCTGGGGATGGATCCCAGGGGCATTCGACCTCTGAGCTACACCCCCTGCTCTATTTTTTTTTCTTTATTTTGAAACAGGGTCTCACTGAGTTGCAGAGAGCCTCACTAAATAGCTGAGGCTGTTCATGAGCAGCAATCCTCCTATCTCAGCCTCCCAAATGCTGGGATTACAAGCATGCACTACCACGCCCAGCTTTCTTCCAGTTTTTGTACTTTTTGAAAGAGAGAAAAAAAAATGGTAGGACATGTAAATGAGAGGTAAAAAAAAAATAAGGAAACTCTTACTTTTAAACTCATAACACTACATTGTTTTATTTTAATAAAAGAAGCGGCCAAGACATTTTTCTTTTAAAATATACTGATTCTGAATTGGAGAGGACTTCCGGGAAGATGGCGACCGAGAAAAGCGGGGCTTAAGAGCCCCGCTAACAACCAATCTCCATTACCACAAAATCAGCGCCTTTCATAGCCAGAAAACACCATCACCAGAGAAACAAAAAAATCACCAGGCTCCAGAGAGAAAGCGGACTGAGAACAGAGCTCAGAGCCACAGAGGAGATACACCGGCCTCACGCCCGAGAACGCGGCAGCAGCGCCATACTGCTGGCGGCAACAGCGCCATACTGCCGGCGGCAGCGGCGAATTCACCGGATAGCTACAGCAAGGCGAGGTGAGCAGCTGCGGAACAGCCAGGCGGGATTTTTCAGCGCAGGGAACATCTAAAGCTCCCAGTGGCTGAGCTCAGCACACGCTGCAAGAACTCAGAGTGGAATTCAAAACCAAGAAGAAATAAGCCAGCCTCATGGCCAAAGGCGTATCAGCGGCACCATATTGCCACCGGCGGCGGCAGCAGCAGCAAATTCAACAAGTCCAGTAGAGCTACATCTGCGAACTCAAGAACAGTAAGTCAAATTGCGGACCACACAGGAGAAATCCCAGTACTGTACTTCCTGGGACTTGACCCAGTGGGGGAGTGGCGGTGGCAGAGATATCACACCATAGGAGAACGCGCAACCTGGCACCCCCCATAGTTTAAAGCAGCCTCTATCAACTCCCTGGGTCGGAGACTCTGTGATACAACCCAGTAAAGGAGTAGTGGGGTCTGAGATACTACTGACTCGAGATCCAGAACACCTTAAGTGAAGTCATAGTGACCCAAGGGAAGAACCCAGAGAAGGCACAAACTTCCTAAATCATGGGAAAGAGGAATAATACTGGAGCAATGAATGCCCACAACCCCACAACATCAGAACCCGATAAAACAGAAAATCAGAGATTTCTAGAAGATCAAATCAGGAAAATAACTGTAGAAATAATAGAGGTGCTTCGAAAAGAACTCAGAGAGAGCCAAAAAGAGATAAAGAATGCAATTAATGAAGTAAAGGCCTCAATTCAAAGCACAAACAACCGATTAGACCACATGGAGAACAGAATCTCGCTCTTAGAAGATGATCATTCCAAAAATGAACGCATAGTTTCTAATCTAGAAAAAAATATCCAACAGCAGGAATCTGACATTGAAGAAATATGGGCCCATTTTAAGAGAGCTAACCTAAGAATAATAGGAATAGAGGAGGGAAAAAAAGTGAAACCAAAGGGATCAACAATCTCTTCAAGGAAGTAATAGCAGAAAATTTTCCAAACATAGAGCAAGAGGTTGATACACAGATCCAGGAAACTTATAGAACTCCCTTTAGACAGGATCGGGGAAGAGGATCCCCACGCCACATAATTGTCAAAATGACCAATGTGGAAGCCAAGCAGAGAATCTTAAGGGCAACAAAAACAAAGGGCCAAGTGACATTCAGAGGCAAACCAATTAGAATCACTCCAGACTTCCCAAATCAAGTCATGAGAGCCAGAAGGGCTTGGAGTAACATATGCCAAACTCTGAAAGAAAACAACTTCCAGCCAAAAATTTTCTACCCAGCAAAACTTTCTATCAAATTAGATGGAAAAATAAGAAGCTTCCATGACAAACAGAAACTGAAGGAATTTATGTCTTCAAAACCAGCACTAGAGAAAATACTCAAAGAGATTAACTACAAAGAAGAAATAGGTAACACACACGAGAACCAGAGAAATAAGATTTTCCATCCAATAGACAACTAAGATTGGTTATCTGTGGAGATTCATTATTTATGTTAGTCTTTTACCAATCTCTAAATTGTATTGTTTGCCTTTATTGTTGTTAATTTTTAGGATTTCTAGTTGGAATATTAATATACCTTCAGATATAGCATTTGGAAATATTTTATCCAATTCTATTAGTAACTTTTAACTCTGTTTACATTGTCTTTGGATATACAATATTTTTTTTTATTTTTTAGGGAGTTTGTATACTCTTCTGTTGCCTGTGCCATTGAAATCATATCCAAGAAATCACTGCCAATTTCAATGTTGTGAGGTTTCATGACCCAGATTTTCTCCTAAAAGTTTATAGTCTTAAGATTTATATTTAGGTATTTTATCTATTTTGAGTTAATACTTGTATATGGGATTAGGTAAGGGTCCAATTTTATTCTTTTCCATGTAATTATTATTTTTCAACAATATTTAGTTAAAAGATTATTATTTCCACCACCAAATGTTCATGGAAACCTTGTCAAAAATAACTTGATAATATAGGGAAGAATTTAGCTCTAGGCTTGTATTTAAATCCAATGGTTTATATATCTGCCTTTAGAACAGTACTACACTGTTTCAATTATTGTAGCTTTATATGGTTCGAAATCAGAAAATATATATCTTCTAGCTTTGTTCTTTTTCAAGATCATTTTGGGTATCTAGAATCCATATTCCATATTAGGATAAATTTTTTTTCTGAAAAATAAATATATAAATATATGATAGTTTCACCTAAAAAAATAGAAAAAAAAATCTCTGGTAAGAAAGCAAAAAGAAATATTGAAATGTTATCTCTAAGTCATCAAAAGCTTGGTATCAGACAAATGAAACTGTTATGTGAGATTATCATTTTTAATTTTGGATAAATTGCTATAATACTAGATGTCAACCACTAAGCCAAGCATGGGAAGGAGGGATGGGGAGGGAATGGGGTGGGGATCGGGTGGGGGCTGACTGGGCGATGCGTGCATGTATGTCTACAAAAGTTTGTATCCCATTATGATGTATGAATACAGTGCACCAATAAAATAAATAAATAAATAAATAAATTTTTAAAAAAAGAAAAAAAATATACTGATTCTGGATGTATGCAAAGTAAATTCCCATGAAACACTAAAAGAAAAGCGTGTTCATTTGCTTTTTTGCTTTATATTGACAATGTTCACTTACCCTATTTCCTTCCTTCCTACATTATCTCTTAGTGCCATTTTCTCAAGTTTAGGTCAGTATGTATGTAACTGACTCTATATATTGGTACTTCCTTATTTCAATAAAACATTCCAATAAAAAGTCTAAAAATATTGTGTATATTTTTAAAACTATGAAAACTTGACTTCAGCCTAATTTACAGGGCAGAGCCCACAGAAGAACATAGAATTCATAGGAGACAAAAGAAATCCAGAAAAATCCCCACCTCTACCCCTCCCTCTGACCCCAGAACTGAGAATAACAGCATAAACTAAGGAAAAGAGGCTCAGAACACCCAAAATAAATGCAAATGTACAATGAGGCTTTAAAAAATGTTTTCCGGAGTATACTTTATCTGAAGAACACTTGGACTAGCTTAATGGTGTCGAGATAAAGAGATTCCGATGGAAAAGGAAAATATTTATAATGTTTGATCTGCACCAGGACATACAGAGACAAGCTGGTTCAGCAACACAAGAAGCAAGCACTTGTTCTGAAAAGTAAGTGAATGTATGCACTCTACATGGGGCCTCAGTCTGCTAAGAGATATTTAAGCTAATCAATAAGTCAGATATGGTCTTGAAAATGCTAAGTGGTTGTTTATGTGTGTTAGCGTTTCTGTACGGTATATTAATGTTCTTTTCCTGTATGATACAGCGAACTCAGTGATGATAAATATGTGGGTGTCTGGGATCCTCATTCTCACTGACAGCAAATGGAGTGTAAAACATGCACTGGAACTGAGTAGAAAGAAATTCACTTCAGAGCTATGTAGCATGGCTTTATGTGCATTTCTTAACTAAATATAAACTCTTTCAAAGTCATCATTAAATTGAAAACAAATGTACATAAAAATTAGCAAGTATCAAGTATCTATTAGTTTATTAGATATAGAATATTTAAAAATCATACATTGGTCTTTTTATAGGCTGTCTAAGGACAACTGTTATTAAAATTATTTGTTTCTGTATCATAACAGATGCTCAAATAAATGCATTACCCAGGTAATTCTACAGAATAAAAGAAAGTATAAAAGCAGAAGGAGGGAAAAGCCTGAATTACTTCCTCTTCTTCACATGTAACAGTCTAAAGGCAAAGTCAAGCACAATTAAAAGGAGAGAGATACTACTGTTCCTTTGTGACTAAAGATGGAAATGGTTGGAGTAAAAAATGATGTAAGCAGTCACAAAATATGTGTCTCCTTTATCCAAAATAAAGGGCAAAAAGAAATGTCATACACTCTACTTCCTGGCTTCTAGCAAGTGAACCTGGAGAACCATGTGTGACCTATGCAAACGTGTCAAAAGGAAGCAGAAGAGGAAACAGAAAAGGAGAGAATAAAAACTGAGGATGGAGGTGGAAAGTGAAATTGCAGATTTTGTTTATATTTTATATGATTTGACTACGTTCTCAGAAAAGAGTTGCCGATAACTAATGCCGAAGGTGGAACACTTGTGAGTGAAAGGAAGCTATGGAAGGCAGGATATCAACACCCTCCATGTGTCCATGTGAGGAGGTAGAAAAGGAGTAGGCAGGTAGGAAAGGAGCCTTGGTAGAAAAACTTAATTTCCTGAGGGGCATCGAATACTAATTAACTTCCAAGGCTCCTAAGAAGAGACCAGCTCTTCCAAGGTTCAGAGATAAGAATGACCAAAGCTTCACAAAACCATCTGTTTACTAGTCAACAAACCCAGGAGACATCCCTGGAGCAAGCCTGACACCTCTACTGAAAGGAGACCCCTCAAAGGACATGCAAATAACCTATGCAAATTTTAAGAACTGCCTCCCAGACTCCAACCAACAGAGGACATGCAGACATATATAAACCCCTAGACCAGTCACCAGAACGGTTACCCACTCTGGGAAATCCTCCCCACTGGGGAGCTTTGGTGTCTCTCTCTCTCTCTCTCTCTCTCTCTCTCTCTCTCTCTCTCTCTCTCGCAGGTCGCATTAGCTTTGAGAGAAGGTGGAGTGCAATTGAAGGCACTTGGCCTGGGCTACACTCGGGTAGTGACCTGAAGGCCTCTGCTGGACATCAAGGCCGGCCAGGGCCTCTAGGGGTGACCTGCACTTCTTTTCTGGCAGATTGCGTGGACTTTGGAGAAAGCAGCTTGCAACTGAAGGCATTTGGCTTGGGCTACCCTCAAGTATTGTCCTGAAGGCAGCTGCTAGACATCATAGTCCCGACAGACAGCCCTTAGGGGTGTTCGGCCAGTTTTCCCTATTCCCTGCTGTTTCCAATAAACTTCTATTCCTCTTCCTGCCGTCTGCGGATGTCATTCTTCACTCGCCGCAGACAAGAATCTGGTAAAGAAACGCTGTGTTTCTTCTCAAGAAACCCCATTTCATCTTAAGGAAACTCCGTGTTTCTTCTCAAGAAACACCGTTTCACATGCTTTATTTCTTAAAGCCTGTGGATGTGACCTTACTTGTCAACAGAGATTTGGGGACCTTGAGATGGAGAGATTATCCTGTTAGTCTTATCTAGTTACATGAGTACAGAGAAAATCTCTATGAAGAAAACTGGACCAGCAGGACATGGTGCCGCACGCTTGTAATCCCAGCATTTGGGAGACTGAGACCAGAGGATGGTGGTTCTTGGACAGCCTCAGCTACTTAGTGAGGCCCTCTGCAACTTAGCGAGACCCTGTTTCAAAATAAAGAATAAAAAATAGGGCAAGGGGTGTAGCTCGGAGGTCGAATGCCCCTGGGTTCTATCCCCAGACCCACACACACAAAAAAAGAGTGGACAAAAACATGCACAGGTGAAAGAGAAAATATCAATAACCTTTAGTCTAAATGTATTAGAGAGCTGGAGTCTTCGGAGCAGGCTAGCTTTAGGAAGGAAGTCTTTGCACCGCCCAGTCAAAGCAAAATAACTGGGCATCATCTCAAGGGTGCTACTGTCTCGGTAGGTATTACTCTAAAGTCAGGAGCCCGGGCAAATTGGACACACTGCTGCACTACCTGATCAGTTGGTGGCTCCACAAGACAGTCTTTGCTCTGAGGAGTGACTGACACGGGCCCACAGAGAGTTCTGAGTGCAGGGGAGCATAGGCTGCAATGTGAAGCAGAGTGCAGGGCACCAATTTCCAGATCAGGGAACCTGTGCTCTAAGACCCCAGAGAGTGAACAGTCCTGTGTGGGACTAGTCACATGGGGACTAGAACTGATGACGCTAGGATTGAGGGTGGCAGATCACATGGTTCTACCTCTGTCCCCGAACAGAACTGTGTGGTTCAACTGCCTCCCGTCTACGGGGGCATCTAGGGACTCATCTAAACAATGTGGCCTGCTGCTAATGCAGTATGCCCAGTAAGTTCTAGGGACAATATTTTCCTGGCAGGGCCCACATTCTGCCCTAACTTATTCTGGGGTGAAAGCCACCTACAAGGAATTTCAATCAGCTGCAGCCCAACTCATTCCCATCTACTACTTGGACAGTGCCATAAATGAAAGACAGGATAGGATGGGGGAGCCTGGGCCAACCTACCTTCAGGACACAAAGCCCAATAAGACAGGGAAGCATTGTGCAACAGAGCTGTAACCACCTGCCCTTGTCTGCATCCCCAAACACCTAACCTAGGAGGATTCTTGTGTGTGTTTGTGTGTGTGTATGTGTGCGCGCGCGCTGTGTGTGTTGTGTGTGTTTTCTTCTTTCTCATTTTTATTTTATAATTGCTTCAATTTACTTATTTTTTATTATTTTTATTTATCTGCCTCTTCCCCCCTTTAGTTTACACGTGATAGGTGCCAGCTGAGAGGAATTCTGGCCAATACACACACAGGACCCAATCCTACTCAAAACCTGTCAAATACTTCTACTTAAAAAATGAAGGAAACAAAACCTCCCAGGCCCAAAAACCTCAGTGAGGCACAGCTGGCAGAGAGGGGATAGTTTTGAAGTCCCACACCCAGACAGACATCCTCACAGCAGCAGTGGAGAGGAAAATCATGATTGATGACACAGAAGCAACATGGATTCTCAACACTGGCCATACCCACACCATGTCAGATCACGCATTGTTGAGAGAATACTGGCGTTGAGTGCCCAAGAGGAGCTGTCATTCTGATCCCTGCCTCCTGCCATGAGCACTTGGATCTGCACCAGTATCCAATCAGAGGACAAGAGCTTCAAACAAACAGAATCGAAGTCATTCTCAAGTAACAGGGCCACTATTGACAGTGTCTGTGGAAACACTGGTGACCCAACAGGAGCTACCAGTTCCACTGCAGGACTATCCATATCCTCTGCGGCCAATGCCACATCTGCCTGAACTACCAGTGTCCCCATTCTTGCAAGACCTGCAGAAACAGTGGGTCTCTCCAATTACAGTAAGGCAAGCTCTGTACCAAACCCACAAATTACCACCACAGAAGCTAGAGAGAGATTATACTAGTAACAGAGTAGAAAATACTACACAATAAACTGATACCCCAAAACACATCATCAGGGGAAAGCAGCTTGCCAAGAAGGCCATCCATAAAAACAGAAGCCTTACCCATCCTGAGATGTACAAATCTCCACTTAAAACACAAGACACATGGGGGGGGGGGCGGATAATATAACTATTCCTAAAGCTAGTAATTCTCTAGTAACATTCCAAAGATGGAAATAGACAAAATGCTAAACAAAGAGTTTGAAAGACTAATTTTAAAGAACCTCAATGATACCCAAGAGAGTACAGGTAAACATGTGAATTAAATAAAAAAGACAATGTAAGACATGGAGAAATTCTAAGGATAAAAATTTTGAAAAAGTACCAAATAAAAATCTTAGCAATAAAAGGAAGAAAACTGGGATAAAACATTATGTTTTTAAATGAGAGAAAATGCCATAAGTGTGAATTTAAGAAAAAAGATTCAGTAATTAGAAAAGTTAATGAAGCAGGAAAAAGGGCTTGATCCTGTAACTCCTCAGGAGATACTCTTATTGCCCCACCAAACTGAGGGAAGGATTAAAGGTTGAATACCTGGTGAAGGTCATGCAATGAACTAATCAATTGCAAAACCCTTGGCTTTAATCTCTATTAGGCTGCTGAGTATATGAAAAATCACTCTAATGGTTATTAAAATATTTTAAGACATAATGATTAAAAGAATATGGTAGTGGCAAAAAACAGATATACCAAAATGACAGGCCTGTGAGTAGGTGATACTAACACATGCATGCATAAAAACATAAAATGACACAGTCATTTTAACTTTTTATGGCTGAAAACAAGTAAATATGAAACGCAAACTGGAAAATATTTCATTTTTTAAATATTTTATTCTATGTAATACACTAAAAATAAATATATAAAGAGACATTCTACATAATGTTGCAAATATAGATCATTACCCCAATGAAAAGAAAACAACATTAAAGACTTTGGAAAAGGATATATGACAAGTTTCAGGAAGAAACACAAATGAGTCCACATCCCCTCAGTGGCAAAGATCAGAAGCCCTGACGGCCCAGCAGCGACTTGCCCACGCTGCCTGGGGAGCTAGCTTCACGCACCGGGAGGAAGAACATCACCCAGAGCATCTTACTGAGGAATCATTTAGAAGTAAGATTCAAAACGTTAAAAGCATTTCATCTCTGAACCAAAAGCTGTGCTTCTAGAATTTACCCTGGAATGACAACAACACAGTCATCCTACTGGAAACAGGGCTTATTGGAAACCACCTGTTTTTGGAAACCCATTTTAGGAAATTAATTATATTACCATATATCTACCTAATGAAACTTACTAAACTGTACTTAAAATGATGCTTTATCTCCACAACCATGTATGGACACAGAAGCACCTAAGACATGAAGTAATTTTTACACTACTGATGTCTTCTACAAAGGCTGATGTGTCATGTTTTTAATACCCTTAATGAGACTTGATGGAAATACTATGAGATTCACCCATCTGCGATTTGGGGTTAATTGTCACACCATGTACAGAGTTGTACAAGCTCAGCAGCGATGGCTCCTAGGACATTATCAAAAGCCACTAATAGCCAGGCGTGGTGGCGCACACTTGTAATCCCCGGGCTTGGGAGGTGGAGACAGGAGGATCATGCTAGTTGGAAGCCAGCCTCGCTGGCTTAAGGGAGACCCTGTTTCCAAATAAAAATATAAAAATAGGTCTGGGAGTATAGCCCGGAGGTAGAAGGGTTTCCAGGCACCCCACTACCACCAAAAAAAAAGAGAGAAAAAGCCACTAACAGTCACTCCTCTGTGCCCACATCCCACCCATATCCTGGCGGCTAGCCTTAATCTACTGCCAGTCTCTCTATATATTTGTTTATTCTGGATATTTCATATAAAAAAGAATCATACAGCTGACCACCAGGGTGGTGCAAAAGGCTGACACAGGAATATCAGGGTTCAATGACAGCCTCAGCTAAATAGTGAGGCCCTTTACAATTCAATGAGACCCTGTTTCAAAATAAAGAATGAAAAATAAGGCTGGGGGGTGTAGCTTGGAGGTAGAGTGCCCCTGGGTTCCATCCCCAGTACCGCAAAAAAGTAAAAAAAAATAAAAAAAGATTCATACAATATGTGGCCTTTTGGGGGGTTGTTTCTGGTGTGTGTGTGTGTGTGTGTGTGTGTGCGTGCGTGTGTGTGTGTTACTGGAGGTTGAACCCAAGGGGTCTCTCCCACTGAGCTACATCCTCAGCTTGCTTGGTCTTTTTCTTTTTTTTATGATCCAGATTTTCACTAAATTGCCATGTTGGCCTCAAGCTTGCCATCCTTCTGCCTCAGCTTCCAAGTTACTGAGATTATGGGCATGTGCCACTGCTCAGCAATACATGGCCTTTTGTGACTGGCTTCATTGACAATACTTTCACTGGCTATTTCTCAAAGTAAAAATTCTTTTTCTCAATAGAGGCAGGTGTGATGGACTTGGGAAAAGATTCCCTTTTAACCACCTGAGTTGCTCTGATTAGTGTGCAGGCAGTAGTGTTAATCATATATTTCACCATCTTTACTTTTTCAATTTTGGTGGTAGTACATATGACTAAAAATACTGTTTTTCAATAATTGTATAATAATGCAACAATACATTATATTCTATTTATTTATGTATTTACTTATTTACTTACTTTTGTGATACTGGGGATTGAACTCAGGAGTATTCTACCTCTGAACTATATCCCCAGTGCTATTTTATTTTTTATTTTGAAACAACTGTCTCACTAAGTTGCAGAGGTCTTGCTAAATTACTGAGGTTGGCTTCAACATGCAATTCTATCAAAGCCTCTTTTATGGTGAGGGTGCATAACTTGAAAGTTTAGGAAAAACAAAGCAATGAATTATACACTTGATAAAGTAATTTACATTTTTGTGAAGGAGATAACTCATCTTAATCCCCATCGTTTACCAAGGATTACTAACTTTTTAAATGTAAATTTACTGATTTGTCAAAAAAATGATTTAATGTGGTGGTGTGTAAAGAAGTTTTTTTCTATCAAAATATATCATAAAAGTCAGTTGAATGCCAGGCGTGGTGGCACATGCTTGTAATCCCAGCATTTGGGAGGCTGAGACAGGAGGATCATGGTTCGCGATCAGCCTTAGCTACTTAATGAGGCCTTTTGCAACTCAGTGAGACCCTGTTTCAAAATAAAGAATAAAAAAAATAGGGCTGTGGGTGTCACTCAGAGGTACAATGCCCCTGGGTTCCATCCCCAGTACCGCAAAGAAAAAAAAATCATTTGGGGGCCTATTTTTGTCATAGTAAATTCAAAGGTGTTTGAGTACACTTAGAAAGCTATTAAACTGCTAGAAGCTATTAAACACCATTACCAACCTAAGATAGCAAGATCTCTTAATATGAAACTACATCGAACCCTAGACATTAGGGAAGGAGTGGAAGTTTGGGTAATCATCCCAAACTATTCCAGGAGTAGTGCACAGGTTTTACTCACACTGAAACTTCTGGCTCCATGAAGTTGAGAAAATTGTGAAACTACCCTAAGAGTAAGCAAGAAAGCTGCTGCCTGCCACAATCATAGGAAAAGGGATATACATGAGCTACACAGGATATTTGCCATCCCTCTTCTGTCCTATTATTCAGCTGAAAATACAGACAACCCTCTCCTTGACCTACACAGAGAAAAGCAAGGGTGAAGTAGCTACAGAAGTCAAACACAGAGGAACCAAGGGGCTGAGCCCACTAAGGGAACAATGAATGCCAAATTCCACATGTCCACAGACATGTCTCTCTTATGATAGTTAGAGCACTGTTCTGTTATTAAGTCAGGGGCCAACTGGCTCAGATAAGGTAGACAACATAGCCCTTAAAAGAAAATCAATTCAAGACAAAATAAAAAAGGATTTGTTTATATGCATTAAGGTAACTAACAAAACAAAAACTCATCTGGGTACATAGGTAAAATCCCAGCTAATCATGAAGCTGAAGCAGGAGGACTACAAGTTCCAGCGTGGGCAACTTAGTGGAAACCCTATCTCTAAATACAAAATATAAAGAGGCTGAAGGTGTAACCAACTCAATGGCAGAATGCCTCTGGGTCCAGTCCCCAGTTCTGGAGGGGCAGGGGACTGCTCCAAAGGAATTTTTAAATTATGATAAGGAATCTCAAATCTGAGGACAACATTGTGAAAAAGAACATTATAAAAGAAGACAAAAGAAAAGAAAACATAATGCTTTAACAATAAGAGGCATGATGGTGCACACTTGTAATCTCAGCATTCAGGAAGCTGAAACAGGAGGATCCTGGTTTACGGACAGCCTCAGCTACTTAGTGAGGCCCTTTGCAACTCAGTGAGACCTTGTTTCAAAATAAAGAATAAAAAAAAAAAATAGGTCCGGGGATGTAGCGTGGAGGTAGAATGCCCCTGGATTCTACCCCAGTACCACAGGGGGAAAAAAAAAAAAAAAAGAATAAAAGGATTTAAAGCCAGGCATGGTGGTGCACACTTGTAATCCCAGTACTTGGGAGGCAGAGACAGGAGGATCGCAGGTTCACAGAAAGCCAAGTGAGGCCCTCGGCAAATAAGTGAGACTCTGTCAAAATAAAGAATAAAATAGGGCTGGGGGTGTAGTTCTGGGGTAGAATGCCACAGAGCTGTTTACTCCCCAGTAACGCGCGCGCGCACACATGCGCACACACACACACACACACACACACACACACACACACACACACACACACAATTTAGCCACTATAACTTTTTAAGAATTTCGCAGCAAAAAAAATTGAATAACTGTCAGTTATCAAAGACTTACTCATTTGATTCTACTACAACCCAAGCAAGAGGGGTAAAAAAATAAAAAAAATAAAAAAAATAAAATCTCACAAGTCTCTTTTTAAAGGAATAACCTAATGTCTTTTGTCCGCCAGGAAAATAATATTTTAAGTATAATATTTTCACAAAGAATAAACTGGAGTTTCTTTATTTCTAAATCTAGAATAAAGCTAATTCAATCAGTTAGATATGAAGCCTCTAGTAGGTGAGCTTTTATTAAATACTTTTATTAGCTGCAGAGTATTCTGCCAGGAATCAGAAAAATTCTAACTCAATCCCTGACTTAGCAGTCAGTGATCAAATTCCATGTTCATACTTGGTCTTTCCTGCACTTCATCTACTGACCATTACAACTAATAAAAGCTCTTAGAAGCAGTATGAGAAACTATCGTATGTAATAATATACTTTACAGAGATATGGAATGTTTAAAAAAAAATCCATGCAGGAAGATAGTATACTTACCTCTAAGGTATTCTTGAGTAGGTTATTATTTTTTAGGACTCCAGGGATCCTAAATTAGTCCATTACATTTATGTTTTTTGTTTTAAGAGTAATTTAAGTCCATAGTCTAAGAGAATCCCCAAAAGTCTTCACACAAAAAATGGACAAACCACATCCTGTGCCTCTGCAGAGTGGCTACAGATTTGATGGAAGCAATGGACATATTGGCTAAAAGCATGTGTTCCACAGCCAAAAACCCTGGGTTTAACTCTTGGCCTCAAGGTTCTGGGAACAATTACTTAACCTCTCGGAGCCTCAGCTACTTCATATGTTAACTGGAGTTCTAATTCAGAAGGTAGTTGGGAGGATTCAGTGATATCATCTGCATAAGTGCTTGCAACAGAGCCTAACACTTAGAAGTGTTCCTTGCACAGTCCGTACCACCGCTCTTCCCCTCCCCCGCTGGCTTCTATTCTCTTCTCTCCAATGTAATCCCACCACCTATGTAACATTTCTTGGCATCTGCTTCCCAGAGCATCTTTTTTCCTTGTACAGTTTGCTGGAATATTTTATTTGTGGCTGGCTCTGACTTTATGTTAATTGTGCTTTTTGTTTCCTGCAAAAATGCAGTGCCTTACTATTGCTGTATTTAGAATTGTAAATTTCAAAATCTATAAATAAAAAGTTAAAATAAATAATTTTACAGGAAGCTAGTCCTGATTATAAATGCAGACTAATGACTTTTTCCCTTACACAAAAAGAATAAGAAGAAATGATTTGAAATGGCCCAAAATTTGTTACTTACAAATAGTATTATATAGAATTGCTTTTTTTCTTGGTTTACAATCAGGTATAATTAATTATTGAGTTAGACCTGAAAGTTAGTATGTGCAGAATTTGAGTTTGTAACTTGAAATCCTATAAGCTCCATCACATGCTACCTTTAAATAATAATCACATGCTACCTTTAAATATTTTGTAAACTCATATTTTTCCAGTACCTCACTCAACTCTGCACTTGTTCAAAGGTACCCTCTCACTTGGCAGAGTGACCACATGCCCTTGGCATGGTGCCACCACCTCAGGAGGTGCCATGCACAAGGGATCTGAGCTCCCTCCACCTAGGGCCTGCACTCAGGCAGGCTGCCCATCATGTGTATTGTTATGCTCTTTATATGATCCTCACAGACCACATACAGTAACAAGCTAGTCTACCATCAACATTTTCTAAATGAGAAAAATTGAGTAAGACAAAATAATCTGCTCAAGATTAGAGTTAGTATCTGCCAGGGATAGGCCCCAAATCCCCATCCTTTTTTTTTTTTTTTTTAATATAAATCCTACATTCCCTGGGCATGGTGGTACACACCTGGGGAGGCTGAGACAGGAGGATCACAGGTGCAAGAACAACAATAGCAGCTTAGCAAGACCTTGTTTCAAAATAAAAAATAAAATATAGCTGGGGGTATAGTTCATAGGTAGAATACCCCTGAGTTTAATCCCCGGTACAAAAAAAAACATTTATTCCTCATAGAAAGTAAATAAAAATGATAAATACTTTCTACCACTCAGCAGTAATGGTTCCTTTAGAAACCAAAAACCTGTAAATTTTAAATAAGAGGCTTCTAGTTATTTTAGTTTTCCATAGACATTCTTAAATACTTAATAGCTCTTAAGTACTTCAATGGAAAAAAAATTAACATTCCCTTAACTAACTGCACACGGTCATTTCTCTAAAGAGTTTAAAGCAGGCTACCGAAATCTACTTTTTTAAAGGTTGTGTTGTTATAGATATCTAACATCTGCATTTAATGCAAAAATTCACCTTATATAATATTCAGGTATTGATTCATTCATTCAGAAAATTATTTATCACCAGACACAATTCTATATGAAAAATGAAAAAAAGTAAAAGAGCCATTGACCTCAATAGTTTGGTGGTGATTGATATTTGCCACTGTAGGCAGAAACTTCCACTCTGTAAATATAACTAAAGGTTTCCCATATATAGGCAGTGGCATTATGGACAGAATTAGAAAAGCTACATGTGGCTCTAACTTCAAATGAATGACAGTTTACTTGCTAAGCATTTAGCAAATTAAAACAGAAAGATGCTTCTGTGGTTCACTTGCCCCTAGAGCATAGATTCCCACACATATTTGGTCTACCCGCACCCTTTCCAGAAGAAAAAAAAATTACCCAGTGCCACCCCCCCAAAAAAAAAACTACTACCTTTTTTGAGTGAACAAACAGAAAGATGCAATGACAAATCTGCATTTTCTCACTCATCAATATTTACCACCCCATTGAGAGTGGTAATCTACGCCCTAAAGATTCCTTACTGAATAGCTAAAACCCCATCAAAACTGCCCTTTCTATTAAAAAAAAAAAAGACAAACTTTTTGAATACTCCAACTTCCATCAAATACGTTCAACAACACGGCCACATTTTTTTGTAAAATCATGATAGTACACATCCTGTGAAACCTCTATTTATTCATTTTTAACTTGAACATCATCAACCCCTGATCTTCACATTCTTCCATAGGTACTAAGCAAACTCTAGTAAAAGCCAATTAACATCTCAATACAAATTCTATATCTTGGTTATCTCTACAACTGCTATTAAAGAATGATTAGAAAAATGAGATAACAAACAGTGGTCAGCAAGAAAATACTGGGCAACAACTATTAGAATAGGAGTCTATCTTGAATTTTGTCCAAGATAATTATTTCTAAAATCAGATACTTCATATTAATAACATTTATTTTAAACTAATTTTATACTTTACTATGAGAATAGTACAGAATTCCCACCTACCCTTTAACTAGGTTACTCTAAATTGTAATACCATACATATAAAACTATGGTAGTTATTTAAACCATAAACTTAATATTGGTTCGTAACAGTAACTAAACTGCCAGCTGTAATCACATTGCACCTGTTGCACCACAAGTGCTTTTTTTCCTATTCCAGAAACACCTTCAGGATCCTGCATTACCTTTAGTTGGCAGGTCTCCTTAGACTCTACCTGTCCCTGGCAAGTACTTTCTTTAGCAATTCTGATATACATACATATATATATATATATATATTTTTTTTTTTTTTAAGTACTGACCTACTATTCTGTAGAATGTGCCTCCATTTTGGTTTGTCTAATGTTTCCTCAAGATGAAACTGAGGTTATACATTTCAGGCAAGAACAACACATGAGTAATGGTGAGCGTCTTCATTTCTTGCTTTTTATCAGCATTAATATGTTCTCGTGACTGGTGATGCTAACCTTTATCACTGAGGTCTGTCAATTCCTTCTCCATAAAGGTAGTAAGTACTAAACAGCTTGGGGAAGACTTTCAGGCGAGGCAACCATCCCATTCTCCCTAAGCTTCCTTCCCATTTGGGGTATCCATTGGTGAAACTTGTCTGCAACGAGTACTGTGGCGTTTGTCTCATGGTGCTTTTCTATCCCCTGCATTCCTTTACATTTAACTGTAATTCAGAAGAATACTTCTTAAACTATATCAAAACCCAAGGTCCAAATATATATTCAAAAGGTTTTAAAAACCAATAAATGCACTGGACAAAAGTATTCCATCTTGAGCCGTAACGACTTAAAACTCCCTGAATCAGATGTCTAGCAGTTCTTTTTTGAAGGATCTGTGCTTGAGAAAGTTGCTAATGACATCTGTCAGCAGCTGTAGTGTTTAGTTTTATATATATAATTGTAGCCCAATTTTTTATTGCTAGTAATGCATCACGAAGCATATTTAAGGTTTTCCAAATAAAGAGTCCCGAGCAATCTATTTTAAAGGAGCTAATGCCACAGCATATTTGAGGCTAAGGGGTAAGCATTCCTAGGGAAACAAAACAACGAGGGAAGCAAATATTCTCCCCCTGCAAATCTAATCTCATTCCTCAACCTGAAACCTTGCCACGGGAGCATAAAATTCTACTGGTAATGGTAAGGAGCAATCCCCGAGAAAAGTGAATTACAGATCTCTACTTTTCAAGACTCTATTATTCTTATCAAATGATGAGGACCGGCAGACATGAATATAACCTGAAATTATTCACTTACTCTTTCAGAAAAGAAAAGGCTGTCAATCTAACGCCAAAAGACTTCAAGCATATTTCAAAAGGTTTCACGAAAATGCCTTAATTTATCAAAACTTTATTTTGTGTTTGTTCATTAAATACTTCATCTTACACTGAAGACAGAGTGTCAACCAATTATTATATAAGAGAAGTCCTACTTAATATTTAAAGCTACTCAGAATATACAGATTTTAATAGGCAACCTGAATACACTACAATTTATTCCCAAGTATACTTCAAACATCATAAGCAAAACCTTCGCAATCTATTCTCTCTTCAAATTAAAGCCTCAGTGAACTAACAACTAGTACAGAGCCTGGCACACAACAAATACTAGAATGAGAATTTGAATGAATGAGTGAGGAACAATACACGTACAATGTATTACTGATACAAGTCCATAATTTATTCTGGACTACTTCCACTGCAGGCTAAAAGTTCAATTTTTCTTCTGCACATTCAGAAATGTATACATTTTAATTATTTCTTAAGAAAGACATTAAAATGACTTAGAATATAATCCAAATGACATGGAAATATATTCTTGAAGTTTATCATCCCAAAGTTACAATATTTGTGTAAAGCACAGCAAGGCATTTTTTAAAGTGATTTATTTTCATAATAGATATTTGGGTGATAAAAACAGATGAGAAAACAAGAAATTCCACTCATATTTCTGATCTTACAAATTACTGTCATGATAAGTCCAGGAAACCATTGCAGGATTATGGCTGGGGGATTTATGATGGCTTCAGTTTTGGTTGCAAATCTTAATTTATTAAAAAACAACCACACTTGATCCAAAGCATGGGCCATGAGCAAGACTGTACTTAAGAGTCTTCACCAGTAAATGAGGTCACTTGGGTAAGTTGTGCTGGTCATTTTCTGACAACTGCATAGAAAGTTTACAGTGTGCCTAATTTGTATTTGCATATTCTCTGAAAATAAAAATTACTTTAATATAAAATATTGCTAGCCTATGCTTTAACACATGGCTTCTGATTACTGAAATGTATTTTAGAGTAGAGTGGAAAGAAGGAAATTGGTATGCAATGGTGAATCTATGCTTAAGAAAGGAAACCACAGTAAATAGCTTCCTAATTTCTCAGCTCCCAAATGACATGAAGATAATTCTAACCAGCAGGGGGAGATATGAAGGAGAGTAGTAAGACAAAGAACAGGCTACGGGCAAGAAAAGCAGTTATAATTATAGCTGGAAACACAGAATTTGCTAAAGGAAGTCTACTGTATAATTATATTTGAAAATTTAGCAAGATGCCCAGAGGCTGACTCGCAGCTGTCAGGAACTGGTAACTCTACTTCTGTTCATGGAAAGGCCACTTCAACAACTAAACCCACGACCCAGACATTACTGGAACTGACATTTAGAGTAAAGGGACACATCTTCCCATGGAACTTTCTTTTTCCATAATGGATGAGCCATCCATTTCAACAAAGTAACCTCCTCTCTTCAGTCTCCTTTTGAGGGTTAGCTCTCCTGTGTATCTCAAAAAGCCCAAAGATTCTCACATCAAAGCTATTTTCTAGATGCAAATCTCCTTCCTGAATTCTGACCAGATCATCAATCATTTGACTATAACATACAAATCCAATATTCTTCCAAGAAAGTTCACGTCTCTCTACCCCTACACCGTATCAAAACTGGCTTTCTCTTTCCCTCCTACATTCCAAATCCTTCCAGTGGTACCAGCATTCTCTCAGTTAAGCTTGAAAACTCAAGATTTACCTTTGATTTTCCACTCTCTGACCTCCTTTACTAAATTAATTCAGGCCGTCAAATCCTAATTTTTCCTTAAACTTCTGTTACTCATCAATAAAAGATACGCTGAAATCCTAACCTCCAGTGTCACAGAATGTGACCTTGCTTGGACATTAGAGTTTTTACACAGGCATTCAAGTGAAAATGATGTCACTATGTGAAGCTTTAACCCAACATGACTGGCGTTCTTATGAAAAGGAGGAACCTGGACAAAGACAAACCCTCAGGGGCAAGGTGAAGTGAAGACCAAGGAAGATGGCCATGTGACCTAAGTAATACTCCCACAGAACAAGAAACACTGAGGACTGGCCGCAAGGAACACAAGCCAGGTTCCGCCAACAGAAGCTAGGAGTCTCCTGAGGGGTCTCAGCCAACATCTTGCTTTTTGGATTCAACCATCTAAAATTAGTATGATAAGCCGGGCATGGTGGTGCACACTTGTAATCCAAGCATTTGGGAGGCTGAGACAGGAGGATCGCAGTTCAAGGACAGCCTCAGCTACTTAGGCCCTTTGCAACTCAGTGAGACCCTGTTTCAAAATATAGAATAAAAAAATAGGGCTGGGGATGTAGCTCAGAGGTAGAATGCCCCTGGGTTTCATCTCTAGTACTGCAAAAACAATTAAAAAAAATAAAACTAGTATGACAAATTTCTATTGTTTTAAGTTGGTTCTAAGTCGCCCAATGTTTGGCTCCCGGTCACAGAACCAGTATGTTTGTGTTGCTATAACTGAATACCAGAGATGAGATGATATGTAAGTCAAAAAGTGTATTTAGCTCACAGTTCTGAGAAGTGGAAGATCTGAGAGTATGGCCCTAGCATCGGTCAGTGCCTTCTTGCTACATCAAAACAAGGCAGAAGATTGAGGGGCAGGAGAGAAAATGGGCTCATAGAGGGGACGAGTGGCCAAACTGGCCCTCATTACGGTGCCAAAACCTATAACGGTGCCCCATGTTGGCACCAAAACTGTAACAGTGAGATGTAACCGCGGGTTCTTGTTCTTAGCTATTTGTAGAAAACAATAGCCGGAACTCCTTTTTGCTGTAAGCTTAAGCAATTTTATTATTACAAAGGTAGAAAAATAGGACAGAGCTTAGATTAAAGCACTGCATCATAAACAGGAAGTGACATAGTGGAGTGACTTGAAAATAAGTCACTAAAGTTTTTGGATAGAGAACAGTTTTGATACCAATAATCTTCTGACCTGACGAGACCAGTCTCAGGGCAGGTCTTCTGATGTGGAGAGTCCTTCCTGTAGGCCTGCCCTATCTCCAGTACAGACCCCAAGCCTTTTGTTATACCCCAAAAGTGTTGAGTGATTATCAGTCATAGATCTCTTGAAGGCTTGTGGCATCCCCCCCACAAACCTGGGGAATTTTTGTGGCTTTCTAATACCAAAGTTATTTTCAAATATATTTTGAAGCCATTCCAAATACCAACACATTAAAACCAAAGCTATTTTTAAATCCATTTTGAAGCCCTTCCCAATACTGGCACAGCCCTCTTATCAGAATCCACTTCCTCAACAACCCACTTCCTCAGTGACTACACTAATTCCTTTTCAGGACAGATCCCTCATGACCCAATAACCTCCTAAATGTCCACTTCTCAACACTGTCACATTCAGGATTAAGTTCCCAACACAGAGACTTTGGGGAACATTTCTGAAACACAGTACATTCCTAACAAAAAACACAGCATCCAAAATTCATTTGGGACTCAATTTTTCACCATAATACCATACTCCTTGTCTAAGAATATCATCCCACCTGCCCATTTGGCCATAGAAGATTCTTAGTATAATTCTAACTCCCCTTTCGATTACTGAGGCCTGCTTCCTAATACTGTATATCTCTTTAATCCATCCATCTTTCTATCTCTAAGCCACTAGTCTAATTCAGGAAATCACCACCATGCCCCTGGACTACGGTGACCAAATAGCCACCATCTATAGTCTTCCTTCTGTCTAATCCTTTCATCCTTTGCAAAGAGATTTCTGCAATGCTACTCTGATCACACCTTCAGTGGATCATACAATTAATGTTATTTACAGTCCCTCACGACAAAATTCCTCTGCATGCCTCTAAGGCTACAAGAAGAGTAAGATCACCACTCACCACTCCCACCTCAAGTAAAGAGGGAAGAATTTTCAGTTCCTCCAACACACCAAACCTTTTCAAGTCTACACAGAACTTTCTTCCCCTTACTTAGTCACTTATTCATTCAAAAAATAAACAATATGCACCTACATGTGTGGAGCATAGGACCAGAAGCCAAACCATAAAAAACAAAAAGTGCCTGCCCTCATAAAAATAAATATATATTAAATATATACTAACGCAGATGCTCTTAAGAGAAAAGCAAGACGAGGATAAAGGAACAACATTGTGATTTTATATTAAGTGCTCAGAAAAACCTCCCTGACAAAGTAACATTTGAGAAGAAACCTGAAGAAAATAGAGGTGAGAGCCCTCGGCTAACCAAGGCAGGGTTTTCAGATAAAGGGAAGAACTGTGCAAAGGCCCTGAGGTGGAAGAAGCCAGCAGTAATGGGCAGCTGCCAGTGAAGCTTCAATGATCACAGCAGGGGAAAGAGGCGAAGGAAGGGAGTCCAGGCTTTAGCAGAGTTCAGTAACATATGGTCTGGAAGCCCTGTGTAAGCCTGGCTGGTGGCACACCCTTGTAATCCTTGGAGAGGCTGAAACAGAAGAATCACCGCATCACTTATTTAGTAAGGCCTCTGTAACTTAGTGAGACCTTGTTTCAAAATGAATAAAACATAGGGCTGGGGTGTAGCTTGGAGGTAGAATGCCCCTGGGTTCAATTCCCAGCACCTCAAAAAAAGGAAAAAAAAAAAGGAAAAAGTGAAAAGAGACACAACTGCTAGTTCTGAGTAGCCTGATCTGATGAGCCACTCTGACCCTATGTATTGGACAAAAACCTGCAGGGGAAGGAAGCCAGCCCAGAGGGAGATGAGCAGGGAGATCTACAAGGCCCAGGTGAGGACGAACAGTGGTTTGGAATGGGGGGAGCTGGGGCAAAACGGCTAGACTCAGTAACAATGATGAATGTGTCCAAGTACATGGATGTGCTTCTGATTAGATAAACCTTTTTAATTTATTAATTTAATGAAGAGCGACACTAACAAAGCAATCACTTTGAATGGATAATTTTTACAACTTCTCTCCTACAAATAATAATTTTTACATAATTTACTACAAATAATAATTCGCTACAAGTAATAATTTACTACAAATAGTAATTTTTACAACTTCTCTCCTACAAATAATAACAACTGAAATATTCACAAGGAAAAGAGTAAGAGAACTCTCAAGCAAAATGGATTTCCTTAAAAGAAAAAATCTATATCCCCCTCGCCTCAGTTGATGTCATCCTTCCAGGCAAGGCTTTCATACGATGGCTTTAGATTCAGAAAGTCCTCTCTCTTTCTACTTGGTTTAAAGTTGCTAAAGGACATTAATTCCTCTTTTTTTAGAGCAATCAGCTTTAATGCACATTACCCACTTAAATAATTCTCAAGTCCTAGCTGAGGGCTCAATGTGCAAATTGGTGAATGTGTTAAACAGTAAATATGGATACAGGAGCTCTGATTATCACCTTCCCCTTTAAAACTTCCTCTTACAAGACAATCCCAGTTTTTGACTGAAAAAATAAATGTTCAGAGTTTATATGGCATTCACAGGTTAGAATTCCATTCTATTAATTTATAGAGTATTCAATAATTCCCTACCAATTAAAAATATGGCAATATTACTATTATTTGGATTACTGCATTTAATTTTCCTTGAACAAAAATAAAGAATTTATCTTCCTTTCTTCAAAGTCTAGTTGAATTATGTTTTTATTCAATTTTTTTTTTCAGGTTTGGGGATGGAACCCAGGGGCATTCGACCTCCGAGCTATACCCCCTGCCCTATATTTTATTCTTTATTTGAAACAGGGTCTCACTGAGTTGCAGAGGGCCTCACTAAGTAGCTGAGGTTGTCCTCGAACCACGATCCTCCGGTCTCAGCCTCCCGAATGCTGGAATTACAGAATGCTGGGATTACAAGCATGTGCCACCATGCCCGGCTTCAACTGTTATTCTTAAAAGTAAAAGTAAACTCTCTCCTTCATTTGAAACTAAATATTTACTTTCCTTTTCTGTACAGGGGATTGAACCCAGGGGCATTCTACCTCCAGGCCATATCCCTGTTTTTATTTTGAAATAAGGTCTAATTTAATTGCTGAAGGCCTAAGTCCCCTAGACTGAACCTGAGATCCTCCTCCCTCAGCCTCCCAAGTATTGGGATTTCAGGCATGCACCACCCTTAATCACCAAGTCTCTCACATCTCTAAAATATGTACATAAGACTTTTATTTAAAAATTGAAGACTTGAAAAGTTAGCACATTTCCACCTTTAAGGAAAGTAGGAAAAATAAGTTTTCAAGACCAACAAGAAAACAATGTTTATTATAACTGTGTGACATGTAACCACAGGTTCTTGTTCTTAGCTATTTGTAAAAAAGAATAGCCAGAACTCTACTACTGTAAACTTAAGCAATTTTATTATTACAAAGGCAGAAAGAAGGGACAGAATATAACGCACTACATCAGAGGGATATAGTGGGGTAACTTGAAAATAAGTCACTAAAGTTTTTGAATAGCAAACAGTTTTTATAAAGATATATTATCCTTCATCTTGCTTAATCAATAATCTTCTGGCCTGACTAGGTGTGAGCCCGCCCACTAACTTCCTTCAGGCCCCTTTTTTATGATTATGGGAATTATGATTGTGGGGATATCTTGCTAGATCGAAAGCCTTCTTCCTGCCTTAATGCAGGTGTAGGCCCAGGTCTTTGTTAAGACCTGAATGATTAACAAAGCTGGGAGTCATGTGGTATCTGCCCCCACCCCTTTGACAGAGGCCTGTGCCCTCCTCCAGCGTTCTTGGGGAATTCTAGCCAATCTGCGAGAAGTTTTTATGTAAACTTGTCTTTAAAATATGAAGGCCCTAGGTCCCAACTCTTCTGTGTTCTTGCTAATTACTTTTGGTGACAGAACTTTGAATTATAACAAGTGGCCTGAGTGCCTGGCAGCAACCAGGCCCTGACTACTTTTTCACATTTTGGAATTAAAATTAGTACCACAGCAATTTTCCAATATATTTTGAAATTCGTACCAAAACCATTTCCCAATATTGACACATTTACAACAAAACTATGTGGTTTTACCATCAAAAAGCATCACAGAATATGATACTCTAAATTCTGTATACAAAGCCCAAAAATCAACTTATCAGTCCGCCCAGCTACCAAAACCTCAGCAATAGTCTGAGGCAGTTTCTGGAAATCATTAGACAATTAGCTACCAGAAGACCTTAGCCATGAAGGAGAGAGAGAAAAAAACAACTAAACTGTAAGCAACAGTAGTATTAGAATGTTATCCCGGTCTACATACTATAAACGGAATGATGACACTAGTCTAAGAAATATATGCTACCATTTATTCTTTAGATATAGCTAATATACACTCCGCTATCAAAATTGCATCAATCTAGGTCCTCACAGTGATGCCTGATTCTTCAGATTCACAAACAGTGTTTGTACCTTCAAATTGTTCTCCAATACTTCGTCCATCAATTTACTCTGAATTCATAAAAATTCCAAATTTTCCTCCCCTTTCCAATAAAAGCCACTGGGTTACAGGATCAGTGTCAATATCAGGTCAGAAGGCCAGCAGCTTTGTTTCAGAACTTAGAAGCCCAAGGAGGTAAAAACCCAAGAGTCTAAACTCTCCAAAACCTGAGGGTCCCTACTGACTCCGCATCGCTGCTTTGAAATGACAATGGAACAGTGAAGGGTCCCAGGCCTGGAAAAACAGCTTACACATGGGAAAAGGAGATTTCCTGAGCTAAATATAAGAAACTCAGCTTTTTGGGTTAAGAAGACCCAAGACAAGATCAAAAACCTGATTTTCAACTACTGATGAAACAACTCATGTTTATATTTGATGAAAATAAATTCAAGGACTATACCAATTTCCTAGTTTCACACAATTAAGAAAAACTGAATTTAAGAATAGCTTTTATAGACCTGATATATTCTTTAGAGGATTTTTTATTCTCATTTTCCACATTATCAGTTTCTAGTAGAATTATCTCTAGAGAAGAAATTGTTTCCTTAAATTCATTAATTTACTGACTATATGGAAAAGTACAAAGCATTTTGAAAACCCAATGCTATATCATATTCATCTATCATAAGAAAGTAAATCATTATAAAGTCTAAAAACTAGGCCAGGAATGGTGGCGCACACACTTGTAATCCCCGCATTTGGGAGGCTGAGACAGGAGGATTGCGCAGGTTCAAAGCCAGCCACACTGGCTTAAGAGACCCTGTTTCCAAATAAAAAAGTATAAAAAAAAAAAAAATAGGTCTGAGAGTGTAGCCCAGAGGTAGAAGGGTTTCCAGGAACCCCAGTACCACCAAAAAAAATAAAAAGTCTAAAAACTATAAGAAGAATCTCAATTCTGAAATTAAAAACATTTAAAAGTATGTTCCTTCAACTATTCTTCCGTATATTATAGATATTTCCTTAAACTAATAATTTTTTGTATTTTAGGAGATAAAATGTTCAAAATAAGGACAAAACAATGCAATATTAAAGGATAACACACACACACACACACACACACACACACACACACACACCCCTCTGATGGACTTCAGAGTGGTATCTTGTTATCATTATAAATGGAAAAATAGGTATAGTCTGTCAACACCCAAGCCCAGAAAAAATAACTTAATCAAAATGACAAATATTTCCAGGTTTTAAAACATAACTCACTCTGACATTTAAAATCTACAAAAGATATTTTTACTCTGGGTGTTTGTGGCGCTCTGATAGCTCTATAACAAAATTAGACTTTTTCATTCAAATGAAAACCAGAAGAATTTAATACCATCTCTCAAGTTTGTTAGAATTACTATATGACCCAGCAATTCAAAAAATAAATGTCCCTGTATGTTCACAGTATCGCCATTCAAAAGAAGCAGCCCAGGTACCAAGGGATGAATGACATATTAATCAGCCATCAAAGGAACGAAGTGTTAACACAGAGCAAAATGTGGATGCTCCATTTTGTGCCAGGCACAAATTGCACTCCACTTGTTTGAAAGGTCAAGTTTAAACCATACAGTAAGGGCGGGGCACGCCTAATGGGGCCCGGGTCGCGGGACTCTGGGCCCCTGCCGAACTGCGCGTAGCATGCCAGACCCCTGGAGAAACCAGACCCAGTAAGACGCTGGGTTCTGGGCGGGGGTCGCGGGCTGGGCACGCCAGATGGGGCCCGGGTCGCGGGACTCTGGGCCCCTGCCGAACTGCGCATAGCACGCCAGACCCCTGGAGAAACCAGACCCAGTAAGACGCTGGGTTCTGGGCAGGGGTCGCGGGCTGGGCACGCCAGATGGGGCCCGGGTCGCGGGACTCTGGGCCCCAGGCAGAACTGCGAGTAGCACGCCAGATCCCTGGAGAAACCAGGCCCAGTAAGACGCTGGGTTCTGGGCAGGGGTCGCGCGCGGCGCACAAAAGCCGGGGCCTGGGTCGCGGGACCCTGGGCCCCGGGCCGAACTGCGCGTAGCACGCCAGACCCCTGGAGAAACCAGGCCCAGTAAGACGCTGGGTTCTGGGCGGGGGTCGCGGGCTGGGCACGCCAGATGGGGCCCGGGTCGCGGGACTCTGGGCCCCTGCCGAACTGCGCATAGCACGCCAGACACCTGGAGAAACAAGGCCCAGTAAGACGCTGGGTTCTGGGCGGGGGTCGAGCACAGGGCACGCCAGCTGGGGCCCGGATCGCAGGACTCTGGGTCCCGGCCGAACTGGGAGTAGCATGCCAGACCCCTGGAGAAACCGGGCCCAGAACAGAAAAAGATAAAGAAAAATATCGGAGAGGTGGTAAGAAAGCCGTTATGGATGCCAGGACACTGGAGATGCAGACAAAACTTATCTAAATGCACTGGAACTTATGGAAAAATTCGCCGTGAAAGAGGACTGCTATTTCTCTATATTGTTAAGAATCTCAGACATCACATATAAGGAGAGAGTTTAGCGGAGACCAAGGAGAAATGCGGTGCTGAAAGAGTTCTTCGCGATGGTGGTAGAGACTTGTATTCAGGAGAAGCAGAAACCGGATCTTACCAACTTTATTTTTTTGGAGAAATTACACCAAATGTCGAATGCTACCATCACGCATGCTTAGGAACACTGGACAACATTCAGAGTGGAAAAAGAGCCTGGGAAGGATTTGAAACGGTGGAGGCAGTGGCAATGCCAGTGGCCAATATTCGGGGGAGGCAGAGATCTGATACATTACAACTGGAACCTTTGAAATACTAACCACAGAGACTGTGATCCGAACCTGCTGAGGGGTTAGGCGGGCGCCGGGGCCAGTGGCCGACATCGGAGCTTGCTGTGAGGCAGGGCCACTACTGAGGCCTCCGTGGCCGGGATTGGAACCTGCAGAGGGGTTAGACAGATGCTGGGGCCAGCGAGGCCGGCATTGGAGCTTGCCATGATGCAAGGCTTGTGCTAGGGCCTCCGAGGTCGGGTCCGGAACTTGCTGAGGGGTTAGGCCGGTGCTGGGGTCAGCGAGGCCGACATCGGAGCCTGCCGTAAGGCAAGGCCCGTGTTGGGGCCCCTGAGGATGGGACCGGAGCCTGCTGAGGGGTTAGGCCGGTGCTGGGGCCAGCGAGGCTGGCATCAGAGCCTGCCATGAGGCAAGGGCGGTACTTGGGCCTCCGAGGCCAGGATAAGAGCCTGCCGAGGGGTTAGGCCAGTGCTGGGGCCTCCAGGGCAGAATAAGAGCCTGCTGAGGGGTTAGGCCGGTGCTGGGGCCAGCGAGGCCGGCATCGGAGCCTGCCTTGAGGCAAGGCCGGTACTGGGGCCTCCGAGGCCAGGATAAGAGCCTGCCGAGGGGTTAGGCCGGTACTGGGGCCAGCGAGGCCGCCATCGGAGCCTGCCTTGAGGCATGACCAGTGCTGGGGCCTCCGAGGCCGGGATCGGAGCCTGCCGAGGGGTTAGGCCGCTGCTGGGGCCAGCGAGGCCGGCATCGGAGCCTGCCTTGAGGCAAGGCCGGTACTGGGGCCTCTGAGGCCGGGATCGGAGCCTGCCGAGGGGTTAGGCCGCTGCTGGGGCCAGTGAGGCCGGCATCGGAGCCTGCCGTGAGGCAAGGCCGGTACTGGGGCCTCCGAGGCCAGGATAAGAGCCTGCTGAGGGGTTAGGCCGGTGCTGGGGCCAGCGAAGCCGGCATCGGAGCCTGCCTTGAGGCAAGGCCGGTACTGGGGAATCGAGGCCAGGATAAGAGCCTGCCGAGGGGTTAGGCCGGTGCTGGGGCCAGCGAGGCCGGCATCGGAGCCTGCCGTGAGGCAAGGTCGGTACTGGGGCCTCCGAGGCCAGGATAAGAGCTTGCCGAGGGGTTAGGCCGGTGCTGGGGCCAACGAGGCCGGCAGCGGAGCCTGCCGTGAGGCATTACCAGTGCTGGGGCCTCCGAGGCCGGGATCGGAGCATGCCGAGGGGTTAGGCCGGTGCTGGGGCCAGCGAGGCCGGCATCGGAGCCTGCCGTGAGGCAAGGCCGGTACTGGGGCCTCCGAGGCCAGGATAAGAGCCTGCCAAGGGGCTAGGCCGGTGCTGGGGCCAGCGAGGCCGCCATCGGAGCCTGCCTTGAGGCATGACCAGTGCTGGGGCCTCCGAGGCCGGGATCGGAGCCTGCCGAGGGGTTAGGCCGGTGCTGGGGCCAGCGAGGCCGGCATCGGAGCCTGCCGTGAGGCAAGGCCGGTACTGGGGCCTCTGAGGCCGGGATCGGAGCCTGCCGAGGGGTTAGGCCGCTGCTGGGGCCAGTGAGGCCGGCATCGGAGCCTGCCGTGAGGCAAGGCCGGTACTGGGGCCTCCGAGGCCAGGATAAGAGCTTGCCGAGGGGTTAGGCCGGTGCTGGGGCCAACGAGGCAGGCAGCGGAGCCTGCCGTGAGGCATGACCAGTGCTGGGGCCTCCGAGGCTGGGATCAGAGCCTGCCGAGGGGTTAGGCCGCTGCTGGGGCCAGCGAGGCCGGCATCGGAGCCTGCCGTGAGGCAAGGCCGGTACTGGGGCCTCCGAGGCCAGGATAAGAGCCTGCCAAGGGGCTAGGCCGGTGCTGGGGCCAGCGAGGCCGGCATCGGAGCCTGCCTTGAGGCATGACCAGTGCTGGGGCCTCCGAGGCTGGGATCGGAGCCTGCCGAGGGGTTAGGCCGCTGCTGGGGCCAGCGAGGCCGGCATCGGAGCCTGCCGTGAGGCAAGGCCGGTACTGGGGCCTCCGAGGCCAGGATAAGAGCCTGCCGAGGGGTTAGGCCAGTGCTGGGGCCAGTGAGGCCGGCATCGGAGCCTGCCTTGAGGCAAGGCCGGTACTGGGGCCTCTAGGCCAGGATAAGAGCCTGCCGAGGGGTTAGGCCGGTGCTGGGGACAGCGAGGCCGGCAGCGGAGCCTGCCGTGAGGCAAGGCCAGTACTGGGGCCTCCGAGGCCAGGATAAGAGCCTGCCAAGGGGTTAGGCCGGTGCTGGGGCCAGCGAGGCCGCCATCGGAGCCTTCCTTGAGGCATGACCAGTGCTGGGGCCTCCGAGGCCGGGATCGGAGCCTGCCGAGGGGTTAGGCCGGTGCTGGGGCCAGCGAGGCCGGCATCGGAGCCTGCCGTGAGGCAAGGCCGGTACTGGGGCCTCTGAGGCCGGGATCGGAGCCTGCCGAGGGGTTAGGCCGAGGCTGGGGCCAGTGAGGCCGGCATCGGAGCCTGCCGTGAGGCAAGGCCGGTACTGGGGCCTCCGAGGCCAGGATAAGAGCTTGCCGAGGGGTTAGGCCGGTGCTGGGGCCAACGAGGCCGGCAGCGGAGCCTGCCGTGAGGCATGACCAGTGCTGGGGCCTCCGAGGCCGGGATCGGAGCATGCCGAGGGGTTAGGCCGGTGCTGGGGCCAGCGAGGCCGGCATCGGAGCCTGCCGTGAGGCAAGGCCAGTACTGGGGCCTGCGAGGCCAGGATAAGAGCCTGCCAAGGGGCTAGGCCGGTGCTGGGGCCAGCGAGGCCGGCATCGGAGCCTGCCTTGAGGCATGACCAGTGCTGGGGCCTCCGAGGCTGGGATCGGAGCCTGCCGAGGGGTTAGGCCGCTGCTGGGGCCAGCGAGGCCGGCATCGGAGCCTGCCGTGAGGCAAGGCCGGTACTGGGGCCTCCGAGGCCAGGATAAGAGCCTGCCAAGGGGCTAGGCCGGTGCTGGGGCCAGCGAGGCCGGCATCGGAGCCTGCCTTGAGGCATGACCAGTGCTGGGGCCTCCGAGGCTGGGATCGGAGACTGCCGAGGGGTTAGGCCGCTGCTGGGGCCAGCGAGGCCGGCATCGGAGCCTGCCGTGAGGCAAGGCCGGTACTGGGGCCTCCGAGGCCAGGATAAGAGCCTGCCGAGGGGTTAGGCCAGTGCTGGGGCCAGTGAGGCCGGCATCGGAGCCTGCCTTGAGGCAAGGCCGGTACTGGGGCCTCTAGGCCAGGATAAGAGCCTGCCGAGGGGTTAGGCCGGTGCTGGGGACAGCGAGGCCGGCAGCGGAGCCTGCCGTGAGGCAAGGCCAGTACTGGGGCCTCCGAGGCCGGGATCGGAGCATGCCGAGGGGTTAGGCCGGTGCTGGGGCCAGCGAGGCCGGCATCGGAGCCTGCCGTGAGGCAAGGCCAGTACTGGGGCCTGCGAGGCCAGGATAAGAGCCTGCCAAGGGGCTAGGCCGGTGCTGGGGCCAGCGAGGCCGGCATCGGAGCCTGCCTTGAGGCATGACCAGTGCTGGGGCCTCCGAGGCTGGGATCGGAGCCTGCCGAGGGGTTAGGCCGCTGCTGGGGCCAGCGAGGCCGGCATCGGAGCCTGCCGTGAGGCAAGGCCGGTACTGGGGCCTCTGAGGCCGGGATCGGAGCCTGCCGAGGGGTTAGGCCGCTGCTGGGGCCAGTGAGGCCGGCATCGGAGCCTGCCGTGAGGCAAGGCCGGTACTGGGGCCTCCGAGGCCAGGATAAGAGCCTGCCGAGGGGTTAGGCCAGTGCTGGGGCCAGTGAGGCCGGCATCGGAGCCTGCCTTGAGGCAAGGCCGGTACTGGGGCCTCTAGGCCAGGATAAGAGCCTGCCGAGGGGTTAGGCCGGTGCTGGGGACAGCGAGGCCGGCATCGGAGCCTGCCGTGAGGCAAGGCCTGTACTGGGGCCTCCGAGGCCAGGATAGGAGCTTGCCGAGGGGTTAGGCCGGTGCTGGGGCCAACGAGGCCGGCAGCGGAGCCTGCCATGAGGCATGACCAGTGCTGGGGCCTCCGAGGCCAGGATAAGAGCCTGCCAAGGGGTTAGGCCGGTGCTGGGGCCAGCGAGGCCGGCATCGGAGCCTGCCTTAAGGCATGACCAGTGCTGGGGCCTCCGAGCCCGGGATCGGAGCCTGCCGAGGGGTTAGGCCGGTGCTGGGGCCAGCGAGGCCGGCATTGGAGCCTGCCGTGAGGCAAGGCCGGTACTGGGGCCTCCGAGGCCAGGACAAGAGCCTGCCGAAGGGTTAGGCCGGTGCTGGGGCCAGCGAGGCCGGCATCGGAGCCTGCCGTGAGGCAAGGCCGGTACTGGGGCCTCCGAGGCCAGGATAAGAGCTTGCCGAGGGGTTAGGCCGGTGCTGGGGCCAACGAGGCCGGCAGCGGAGCCTGCCGTGTGGCATGACCAGTGCTGGGGCCTCCGAGGCCGGGATCGGAACATGCCGAGGGGTTAGGCCGGTGCTGGGGCCAGCGAGGCCGGCATCGGAGCCTGCCGTGAGGCAAGGCCAGTACTGGGGCCTCCGAGGCCAGGATAAGAGCCTGCCAAGGGGTTAGGCCGGTGCTGGGGCCAGCGAGGCCGGCATCGGAGCCTGCCGTGAGGCAAGGCCGGTACTGGGGCCTCCGAGGCCAGGATAAGAGCCTGCCAAGGGGCTAGGCCGGAGCTGGGGCCAGCGAGGCCGGCATCGGAGCCTGCCTTGAGGCATGACCAGTGCTGGGGCCTCCGCGGCCGGGATCGGAGCCTGCCGAGGGGTTAGGCCGCTGCTGGGGCCAGCAAGGCCGGCATCCGAGCCTGCCGTGAGGCAAGGCCGGTACTGGGGCCTCTGAGGCCAGGATAAGAGCCTGTCAAGGGGTTAGGCCGGTGCTGGGGCCAGTGAGGCCGGCATCGGAGCCTGCCGTGAGGCATTACCAGTGTTGGGGCCTCCGAGGCCGGGATTGGAATCCTGCCAAGGGGTTAGACCGGTGCAGGGGCCAATGGCCAGCATCGGAGCCTGGCGTGAGGCAAGTTCACTCCTGCGGCCTCCAAGGTCGGGACCAAAGCCAGCTTAGGGGTTTGACCGGTTCAGGGGCCAGCGAGACCAGAACTGGGTCCTCCCATGAGGCAAGGCCGCTGCGTGAGCCAGCGAGGTCTGGATCAGTCCACTGAGTAGCCAGGCCACTACTGGGACCATCAAGAGTGGGATTGGTACTTGCAACGCAGCATGCACAGAGAAATATCGCAGAAAATATAAATCAGACGCTTCTCTTAATCAGCAATAACTAGGAGGAAAAGGGCAACAGGAAGAGGTTGAGCTATAGAAAGGGCCCTATAGTGAAGCAACTAATGTGATCAATCAGAGGGTATGTAATACTGGAGGACGGAGCCTCTTTAAAATGCAGGAGGTACATAAACAAATGTATCAAAGTAAATCACCAAAGAAGTGTGGGATGGAGGGAGGGGGAGGGAATGGGACGGGGGCTGGAGGAGGGCTAATTGGATGATGTGTGCTTGTATATCCTCTCAAGTCTTGTACTCCAATGTGATTGATATATGACTACAATGCACCAATTTAAAAAATAAATTAATTAAAAAAACATATACATAAAATATAAAAAAAAATAAATAAAAAAAAAATAAAAAAATCAAGGTTTTAGAAAAAAAAAAAAAAAAAAACCATACAGTAAGAATGCAGTTGGGGTGGGGGGAACCACGTGTATCATGAATACAAGTTTTCTGTGGGGTATAAAAATGTCTTGAAACTATCTTAGAGGTGATGAGTTGAACAGCCATGCAAATGTACCAAATGCCTCTTAATTGTTAATTTTATGTTACATGGGTCTCATCTGAATGAATAAAAAAGCCACCAACCACACCACCAGTAATAAGACATACACAGAGGAGGCCACCTCTGTAGTATTCTTCCCCAATAATGTATAACACCAATCTGATTATGAGAAAATATCAGAAAAGCCCCAATTGAGAGCGATTCTACAATAGAGATGACTGGTATTCTTAAGTTTCAAAGTCACGAGACAAGGAAAGACTGAAAAAAAAAACTATCACGCTGAGTCAGACTAAAAGGTCATGACAACCAAAGAATGCAGTGTGGGCTCTTCGATTAGATCCTGAACCAGAAAAGGGAAACCGGTGAAATATGAACAAAATCTACATGTTAGATCAATAATCTAACATTTAATATTGTTACAACATTGTAACTATTCATTTCCTAGTTTTGAAAGTTATGCCGTTGTTATAAGATTAAACATTAGAGAAAAATGAGTGAAGGTCCTATAAAATTATTTCAAAATTAAAAACCAGGAAGAAAGGGGAGGAGGAAAGAATGAGGTCTAAGCAACCAACTTTAACTTGATTCATGAACAAATATATTAAGAAAATGTTGCAATAAATGAGTAAAAAGTAAGGGGTTATTCTAATTACAAGAATTAATCACAAAATTTGCATCTGCTTAAAACATATACATTCATTTTGGGATGAGAGGGAGATTCCTTAAACAGTCAAGTCTGGGTAATTAAATTTTAGAAATCAGGTTAAGTAGCATTTAAGCAAGTACTGACATTTTCAACAGAACCCTTCAAAATTAAAACAAGCAATGTCAAAAAGAAAAATCAAAACAAAACATTGTAACAATTCCTATGTTACTACTACATTTTAAATTTAATATTAAAATGAGAAAAGCACATTTATTTTAGTAGAATTAGAAAAAACACTGACAAATCAGTTTAATCAGATTTAATTTTACTTTAAATCTGAAGCCTTCTCTTTAGATATAATAAAAATATTAAAAAGAGATTTTGATATATAATTAACTTAAATCATTTTATGTCTGGACATAAAACTCTGTTATTATACCATTATGAAGGAGGCACCATCCTACTAGAAGTAATTGTCTTGAAAATGTATACCCTGATCAAAAGGATCAATTTTTATAATTAAACCCATTAAAATAAATTCTACAAACTGTCTATATTTATTAATCATATTTAATAGACTAGCATCCAAATATTGTACATAACTATAATATTAATACTGCTTAGGCATCATCTTTATTAAATATGCTAATTACTAAAAAGAGGCTCAAAGGTTTGAGACCAGCCTCAGCAACTTGGACCCTGTTTCAAAATAAATAATAAAATCAGGCTATAGGTAGCTCTGGAATAGAATGCCCTTGGGTTCAATCCCCAGTAAAAGAGAAAACAGAAGATTCCCAGCCAAGGAAAGAGCAGGCTGTTGAAATGATTAAATCATGGACAAGGAGCCAGTCTAACATTAGGTCTACAATCCCTGTCTACTCTGGTATCTAAGACAGTTACAGTTCTTACAAGAGAAATCCTCAAACAAGAAGGGATTATCAGATTTGGGGGACAAGAGTTTAAAAAGTCCGTGCAAGGTTCAAATTTATTCATCCTTGGAAAGTAAGCGTTCCATGCCATGACTAAGAAAACAGCCATTATAGAAGAAGGAAAAGGAGCTTTTAAGAAGAAGAACAACATGGTAAAATCTACCACTGAGAAGATTTGGAGATTATACACTACTCCTCCCTACTCTGGAGTACTATGAAACTCTAAAAATAGTATGAGTGAATCCATATGCTCATGTGGAAAGAAGCTAATTTAAAGAGAAAAGACCAAAGTGCACAATATGTAAGATATAAACACTTTGGCATGGAAACAGGAAGTCAAAACAAAAAATAAAGTCCAAACCAGAGTAAAGAGAACTGATTCCAGAGGTACTGTCAAAGACCATCAACAAAGCCAGCTAGATATAGGGAGGCAGGAGAGGAGGCGTCTGCAGTGCTCTGGGCTTTCAACCCTTAAAAAAGTGAACAGACTCCTTGCTCTTTCTGCCAGTTGCTTATCAAGCTGCCTGATGATGGTTTAAAATGTCAAATTAGTGATATTTACAATAGTATATATCTCACATGTGAAGGAGCAGAAGAAAATTTAAAGTAGTGGATGGAACAAGCAAAAAGAAACCTGCATACAAATACTACCAAATAGGAATAGACAATCTAGGCCTAAAATTTACATTTGCTCTTGTACTCCCTGGGAAATTTTTTCTCTTATATTATTTTCAGCATTTCCTAACTAAAAACCAGGATAAAATGCTTCTTCTATAAATTTAGAACTCTCCAATTCTCATTCTCAATCATTAATACTTAACATGTTGTTGGAATCTGGGTCCACACTACTATCTTTTGAGGAAGAAATAAATTGTAGTGATGATGTATCTATAGTATAATGTAATTTTTTTCAGAATATACATAACAAGAAAAGCCAAAGGAACTATAAAATATCTAATATTTTCCCCAAAGCATAATTTTAACTGCTGTGATCTATAAAAAGGGGAATAATGAATTAAAAGCCATATTACTAAAAAAAAAAAAAAGGTAAAGAGGAAAAAGCAAAACCTCAATCAAGAAATGGATTGCAATTTTTGCAGTGTTTATACAGAGATGCCATGAGTTGCAGATGCAACATGCATTTTCACTACCCGCTCACCCCACGAGTTAGAAGACACTGATCTCCCTAGACCAGCCAGCTCCAAGACTGGTTCAAATATTTACCAGCCTTCCTGCCAGTGACTGGTTCAGAAACCCAGATTTAATTAAACCAAATAGCTCACAGTGATTGTTACTGGTCTAAAGGTAGACCTGAGGTCTAAATAGGACCAATAAAACTAATGAAAAGCCACTTTAGTCTGCTGGAAGTAAAGGGTGCTTGCTGCTCCAGCTGCTGATGGCAGCTACCCTGGAGGCATGCAGGAAAGTACCCTGGAGACAGGACAAGACAGACAAGCCAAGCGGCACCTCGCTCGCAGTTGTTAAAGCCTCCCCTACCTAAGAAACATTCAGGATGGGAGAAGATACACTTTCTCCTGGAATAAGAAAATTATTTTTGGGGGGAGTCTCTGTTATTCAAAGATAAAATCACCACAATTTTAAGTTATTCTTAAATAGTCTCTTAAAACTAAGTATCCTTATGAAAGCTAGTTGAAGCTAAGAAACAATTCTTCATATTTTATAAGCAAATTACAATCTGTAGATCTTTATAAGTCTAATGTAAGCTTTCTTTAACATATTAAGAGTTTAATACCAAAAGTATAAGCAACTAGTTAAAAGATAAGCAAATAGTGTTTAGGCTAGTTTTACTTGAATGCATAAAACTGTTCACAAAACATTTTTCAATAAAGAAAAATTGAATTATAACCCAAGGGTGGGTTAATTTGTACAAATCTTGAATAATGTCATATATATTTCCAAAACAGATGCTCAGAGACTCTGCAAAGACACTCTGCTCAATCAGAAGCCAGATTAAAGTTCCATCTGGAGTCTAATGGCTCCATGGTTCTATTACAATTACCCAAGTCACCAACATGAGCCTTATCAGTTGTACATTGCAAAATCTCTCTTGAAGGTATATATAGTCTTGTCCCTAAAACCAGAAAATAAGGTAATAAAAATAATTTTGTGTATGCATACCCAGAGGCAGAAGATGTTTTGGGTAACCGAGTGCTATTGCCCTTTTTCAAGGACACTGAACTCTTCCTGTATGATTTTGTCATCAGCATATTTCATTTTAGAAGCACAGTTGCAGGGACAGTTCATCATCCCCTTAAAACTTGATGTGGACAGAACTTTAATCTGGTTATTGAGTAACTAAGACACCCAGAATAATCTCTTTCATAGATCCTATCACAGGTATCGATGATCAAAACAGAAAAGCAGAATGAGGCCATTTTATCTCTTGATTTTCATAGCTGGAAGTTGTCACAAAGCTAAAGAATTTAGAGCAGGAAGGGACCCAGAAAGTACTCAAAGGTCAGCATCTAAAATTAATGCTTCTCAAAGTTCTATTGCCTGAATATGAACTGCTTAAAACATTTTATAGCAGTTGGACAGAGTATTAGGCTTGTCAAATTTCACTTCTGTATCTTTGGGTTTTTTTTTTTTTTTTTTTTTTTTTTTAGACTAGGCCACAGCCCCAGAGCAGAAGGCTAAATTTCACCTGAAAGTGTATGTTGGCCCAACATGTTTTGCTTCATTTTGGAGAGTTTTTAGGTAGAACACGGCTTCTTTGATAGCTAAAGTAATCGATATTTGCATCTGTTATTTGGTCAGCTCCAAAGGACATCTGAGTATTCAATTAAAGATTCACTATATCAAAGCTTCTCAAACTGTAACAGCTTTTGTTGGATAATAAAAGCAATTCAGTGAACTGTATAAAGCCGTATATGGATGATCTGACATTGCATGATATCACATGACATGCAAAAAATATGTTTAGTGTGTATATTCACACACATACATATATAGAGCATTCCTAATCCAAAAACCCTAAATTCAAAATGCTCCAAAAGCAGAAATCTTTTGATCACCACCATGATGCCAGGATTCAGAAATTTCACACCTATTTTCATGTGGTAGATACCAGTCAAGATGCAGAGGCTCTAAAAAATACTGTAGAAAATTAATCTCCAGGTTATGTAAGAGATATAAGTAAAAAATGAATTTTGTCTTTAGACATGGAGTACCATCCCTAAGACATCTCCTATATGCATGCAAATATTCCAAAGCCCAGAAAAACCCTAGATCTGAAACACTTCTGGCCCCATGCATTTCAATTAAGGGATACTCAACCTGTATCTGTAGATGTGCAAGTGTGGCCTAGGTTGTGATCTCGATTTTATTTCTTACTGTAGATTCATTTACAAAATACCATGAATAAACTGCGCTATACCAGACAAAGATTTTCATTTCACAAATACAGAGGTTGAGACTAAAAGTCACAGTCATCTAGAAGCTTTTCCAGTGACCTTTCTCCTTCATTGTGAGTCTGTGCGGTGTGCACATGGAGGTCTACAAAGCCAAGAGCAAATACATATCCAAAAACTATTTTAAAATTCTAGATCAATAAAAACCTTCTATGTGTCTTTAAAATTTTAAAGACTAAAGATGAAAAAATGTTCACTTAGAATGATATATATTTGGTAACCTAAAAATTAAAAAGTATTATAAGGCCCCAAAATAAAACAAAAAAAAATTACTCAATTCATTAGTTAAAAAATTAACATACAAAAAACAGAGGAAAAAATACTGATGACATGCCAGAAAAAAGTAGATCTTCTTGTATATAATTTATTACTTAAATAAGCATGAAAAACACCTGAGTAACAGGCAAATAACTGAGATAATTATAAAATATATATTAGAACAAGATTTTATTTTTCTCCTATTACATTATCACATATGTTTTGTATTTAAGTATTAATACTACTGATATGGGGGAAAAAACCCTAAATTCCCAAAATTTGTAACTAGAAAAGACACCTGTAAATTTTGGCAGTAATTATCAGATTTCTAAGTAACATTTTAGCTAGTAATTCTACTTCTGGAGCTTATCCTATAGAAATGAGGGATACATACAAACATTATTAAATTACTTTGAATGAAGTACTGTATTTAATAGTGAAAATTTCTACTGGCCTAAGTAATCATGAATGAAAACTGGTTAAACAAATTATGGCACATACAAGAAAATCAGACAACTATACTAAGAATTGTACACTTCTTTTTCTACCTATAACATGTTGTTAATTTAAAAAGTAATACATAGATGTATAAGAAACCATTTTTCCCCATTTATGACAAACTTTTAAAAATAGATTTAATCTTTTTTTACTAGTAAATAACACAATATTTTTTAGAATAGACCAACAAAATTCATTTTTACAAATTTTTTTTTTTTTTTTTTTGGTGGTGGTGGTGCTAAGAATTGAATCCATTCTACTTCTGAGCTCCACCCTGGCCCTGTTTTTTATTCTTTATTTTGAAACAGTATCTCACTAGTTGCAGAGGGCCTCACTAAGTAGATGAGACTGGCCACAAACCACAATCCTCCCTTCTCAGCCTCCCAAGTACTGGGATTACAAGTGTGCAACACCATGCCTGGCTTTATTTACACAGAACTTTCTAATATGATCATTTTTAAGCAAAAATTAAGCAAAAAGGGGAAAAAAAATTAAATAGGGAGGAAGGGAAGCAGGCAGGCAAGCAGGAAACCAGAACTAAATGGAGCCAAATCTCACTACCTAGAGAAACCGGGTTCTGAAATGATTCCAAAAAAGAAGCGTACTGGCAAGGAAAACAAAGGCTTGCAAATCCACCAGAGGTACGCAAGGCAGGCCATCGCCACAGGCTGAGTGTGCACGTTATGAATGACCACTAACAGGCCTGCCTCTTTATCCAGTAACTAACCAGAAGCAGCCAAGAGTGGCAGGCTCCACATAAGGTAGAGACAGCACTAGTTACAGCCAGGAAACCTCAATTTCAACTGGCAGCAGAAACAGCTAACTGCAGTTCCTTCTGCCATAGAAAAACCTGCATGTGTGAGCCGGGCGTGGTGGCGCACACTTGTAATCCCAGCATTCTAGAGGTTGAGACTGGAGGATTGCGGTTCATGGACAGCCTCAGCTACTTAGTGAGGCCCTCTGTAACGTAGTGAGACCCTGTTTCAAAGTAAAGAATAATAAATAGGGTAGGGAGTGTAGCTCGGAGGTCGAATCCCCCTGGGTTCCATCCCCAGACCCGCAAAAGAAAGAAAGAAAAAAAAAAGAACCTGCATGTAAACCAGAAAAAGTTCAGCTATTATGTCTTAATTCTATTCCTATATGATTCATTATGTTACCTTGCAAACAGGTACTCAAATACTTCAGCCAATTTCCCAAATATACAGATTTTCTTTACTATAAAAAAAAAGATAGAGACAGTTCCTCACTTGCGCACAACATAACCAAAAACACTGTCCTGAATGCTACCTGAACTTTTTACCTTCACTAAGAAATATTAACCCAAAATTTCAAAGAACCATTTCATTTGACAAGTGTTCTTTTCATAAGAGTAATCTCTAAGAAAGTAAAAGCCTCTAAGTATTCATATAGATGTTGCAAACGGCTCAGTCTCTCAGCTTTCCTACCACTGCCCGTAATCTACACTGGGTTAGAGTGGAGGGTATCAGACTTGAACCTTGAGACGCATATTCTGAAAGGCAGGGCCTGCTATGGATGTCACGACACGTGAAGGTCTCGAGTTAGGAAGAGCGCTCTGGCAACACACAGGTTGTGTGTGGTGTGCTCACAGCCCCCTATCTAATGGGAGGGTTTCCATTCCACTTTTAACAGTGATGAAACAGTCTCAGAGACAAACTCTTGATCACTCCAAATTTTTTCCAGAGAACAACTGTGCACACTGTTCTCCAAAATAAAATTTTAAAAAAATTTTTCTTTCCCATTTTATTTGCAAGTGACATATATATAGTGAACTAACAATATAAATAAAATGAGTCAATAAAATGATGAGTGACAAGTGGAAAAATTACTATTTGAAACCTTGATTATATGATAAAAATCAATTCTACATATTAACTGATCAACTTTCCACAAATTTAAAATATAATCTACAATTACTATTTCAGAAGGTCATTTTTCAAAAAAATTCCATTTAATAAATACACATTAATCAACAGTAATAATAAACAATAAAAATAATGATGGTGGCACACACTTGTAATCCCAGGACTAGAGAGGCTGAGAAAGGAGGATTGCACAGGTTCGATGCCAGCCTCAGCTACTTAGTGAGACTCTCAGCAACTCAGTAAGACCTTGTTTCCAAACAAAATATTAAATAGGTCTGGGAGCATAACCTGAAGGTAGAAAGCCTCTGGGTTAGACCACCCAGTACCACCAAAAAATATATAATGATGATGATAATGATGATGATGATGATGATGATGATGATGATGATGATGATGATGATGGAGAAATCAAACACCTTGAGACAGCAGCCCCAATTCTAACATCTACTATTCATGTGACACAAGGGGAATCAAGCAATTGTGTCCCCATGTGACACAAGGGGAATCAAGTAAATTTCCTCCAAAATAAAATGAGAAAATAGTAAAGATATTATACATATAATATATAAAGAAATATAATGTTCCTACAGATGGAAGAGGTGCCAAAGGTAAATTTTTAACAGTGATACTTTTGAGTTACATGGATCAAGTTAATTATATGTAATTAACTTTTGAGTTACATAGATTAAGTTAATTATTTATAATTATAAAGTTATAAGAAAATTATAGATGCTGATGGTATTGGTATAAATTCTTCTTGGTTCTTTTCAATGAGAGAGACTGACTGATTTTCAAGTTGGCTTCCCTCTTATCCCAAATTTGACTTATAATATCATTCCAAAGTAAACACACTGTAGGGTAAAATAAAAAATATAATAGCTAAAGACTAAAATAACTATTGCCATGCCCTTGATTATAAACAAGAGACATATAATCTAATTAAGCTATAACAAAAAGGAATTTAATGGATACATGCTAGAGAGCTCAGAGAAAATAAAACATGGTTGGGGAGTCACACCTGGTCAGAAACCAAGATGGCAATCGGAGAAAAATCTGTACTTCTGTGGCCTAGAATGAAGCCTGCCCTTCAACTTCAGTCACTGCCACAAATCACCGGTCAGAAAAAAGTATCTGGTCAGTAGCTCCTAGCTAAGTCTTGAACTCACGCTCCCTCCAGCCCCCAACATACAGCATTCAGGCTACAGAGGGACCTCATGAAGCCTCTAGGCTTCCTTAGCCTTGAGAGGCGAGAAGCAGCCTCCTACCTAACAAATCCCAGTACTGAGGAGGCTGAAACAGAAAAATCACAGATTGAGGTCAATCCTGGCAATTTAGTGAGACCCTGTAACAAAGTAAAAATAAAACAGGTCTGGGGGCACAGTTCATAAAGGAAATGAAGAAAATAAAAGAGAAAAGGGTTTGCTAAGGCCCTAGGTCCTGTACTAAGGGCCTAGGTCCTGTACTAAGGGTCTTTCTGTGATGGTGGGAGAAAGTGGCTTTGCTTTGATTCAGTGTCTTGCTCATATCTATGAAAGTTTGCAAACTGAACACTATTAAAAATTAGTGCACATCTCTAACGTTATTTATTAGATCTGTTTGGTACAATTTCTAGTCTATTTACGAGGCAAAAATTTACTCTTCCAAAAACAGTTCTATCAACCAATACTAGACTGAGTAATTGGGATGGGGTCTAGCAAGTTTCTTAACACACTATAAGTATTGCCTCTTGCTTTATATTCTATCCGTCTGCTAATTTGGTTTCTTGCTTGCCTTTTTTGCTGCAGCTGTGCACCGGGTTAACTGTTTCAATGGTTTTCCTACAATAACTCACAAATTTTTTCCTGATCAGTGTGCTGTATGATTGGTTCTTTGTTCCTAAGATAATTATTTTACATTTGTCTACACTGAACTGCATTTGCCATCTGCTGGCCCAATCACCTAAACAATCCAAATCTTTTTGAATCTGATTGCATTGTTCCTCATTATTCCCCCTACACCAATTTTAGGATCATCTGCAAACTCCAAGATCTTTTCTTTAAAGCTTGGACACATTTTATTTTAATATAGAAGGTTTTTAAGTGACCCTTTAGACGCTCCAGCTGAAATCTTCCAACTTGAAAAGTTTCCACAAAGCTTATCCAAAGATACCTTTCAATTATACAAAGTGTTTCTAGAAACAAAGCTAAGTAGAACACATTTTATTACATCTTTCTTTATACTGCCATGTCTATAAAGTATTATGTTCTCTAAATTCTTCTCTTCAAAGTATACATTTTTTTAGGGATATAAAAATTCTGTTCCTAGTGTAAACATTGTGGTGATTTTGTTTTGTAGTAACTTTCCTAAAGTATACACAGCAAAATTTCCAACCATCTCCTACACATGCCATTTAAGGTCCTCATCAAAAACATTTGCTGAGCCACAATAATAATTAGCATCAGCTATACTGCTACCTATGACCTTGGTCCAAGTATTCACTTCCCAAAACTCCAGTGTGCTACTAAATAGAGAATACTTTAGAGGATAACCTCTAGTACTAGTACCATCCATTTCTAGCATTCTGAATTACCTTATATCTGCAGAATAACATACTAGTTCCAACATTTCTAAACTTCTGCTTCTCCAGATTTCCCAAGCTACATTTAATCATAAGCCCTCCTATTATTCACAACTGTTTTTGTGATGCATTAAATCTGATATACCATACATAGATACTTGTTTAGAAGAATTCACCACTCAAGATTTACTTGACCAAAGAAACAGACATTAACTATGTTGAGATTTAACTATGATACAGGGGTTTAGGTGCATCTGTAGATCTATGAAGAACTGTTAGAATCATAAACTTCAGAGATTTCTTAGCATAATCACATCCCCACAAAAGCACTACCTGTATAACCCATTAAAAATTCTAAATTTATGTTGATGCGTTCTCCGCCATTTTGCTATTTCAAGTGTTAAATGAAGAAAACAATCCGAACATCAGTTCTATATTATTCCTCAACAGTCAGTGGATGTTATAAAACAAAAATAAATACAAGATAATACTTTCCCTTAACAAATTGGAGGTAAGATGTGTCTTGGTGGAAACAAACTATTAGAGCAGAGGTATGGTTACATGAAGTAAAAAAAAAGAGAGAGAATTTATTTTTTGGCTACTACATAAGAAGCTTTGTGAAGAAATGTACTTAAACTCCATCAAATACTGTCTCTTAAAAACAAATACACTAAATTATAAATATTATCACAGAAAAGGAATATAAAATGCTAGGCAAAGTGAAAAATAAAAGAATTTTTCTGGTTATTTCTGTGTGGTGGGATCCTGTCTGATTTTCATTTTTAATGTTTCTGTAATGAGCCTATATTGTTCTTCTTAAGACACAGTTAAGAGATTTTCTATTAATCTTTAAATCCATAATTTGACCAACTGAATAATATTACATGCAATATTATAGAACCTCTAACTTGTAACAAAAATTTAAGTCAGTAACAAGTAATTTATATATTAAATAATAGCTAAAAGATACTCTAAAGAATTCATAATATATTAAGCCCCTTTTTTTAAAAGAACCATTGGCTTTGAGGGAAATGGCATTATAAGTTAGGACTTGAAAATACATTAAGAAAAATTATTTTGAATAATTCCAAGATAATGAGATTATTAGGTCAGGTCTTTCATCTAGATTTATGGAAGATTCTCTAACAACTGATTAGTTAATTTTTTCCCAGATGCTTCTGAAATGACATTAAAGTTCTCTCCAGGGTTATTTTGTGTTCTAAGTGAGATAAAAGCATTTAATAAAGCCATAAACAACCACTGCCTTTTATTTCAAACAGTTCCCCATTTGGCAAAACTTTGATCTCTGTTTAAAATTCTATTAAAAGTCACAAACAGCCAGGCATGGTGGCACACGCTTGTAATCCAAGCATTTGGGAGGCAAAGACCGAAGGATCGTGGTTTGCGGACAGCCTCGGCTACTTAGCGAGGCCCTTCGCAACTCAGTGAGACCCTGTTTCAAAAAATAAACACACTAAAAAAAATAGAGCTGGGGGTATAGCTCTGAGGTAGAATGCCCCTGGGTTCCATCCCAGTACCGCCAAAAAAAAAAAGTCACAAAAACTCCACACATGATTTAATACATAATTCTACCTGTACTCTGACATTAAATTGAAAAGGCATTTCAATTTAAATCTGTATGTACTTTTAAATCTCTGACAGGATGCAGAGCATAGGAAAAGAAATGTATATGTGGAGACAAGAAGGAAATAAAAGAATCTGTCATCAGATGTACATCTCTGGGTATGGGGGGGTGTCAAAAAAACATTTAAGTACTTTAATATCTGCTTTCATTTTCAAAATTTTACTCTGGTGTTTATGCTTAATGCTATACACTATACTTGAACTAGTAGTATTCCAAAGTCTAAGTTCAACTAAATCTAGTTTGAGGTGCTAAAGGGACCAGATAAGATAAAAATCTTTTATTAACTATAAATATGAAATAATAAGCCAGGCGTGGTGGCGCATGCTTGTAATCTCCACGCTTGGGAGGCTGAGATAGGTGTGCTGGTATTGGAAAGAGGCATCAAAATGTATTAATGTGCCGTTATTGGAAAATTGCTTTGATAATTTCCAAAGTGTAAAATATAGTCAGAGATTAGGTGCTGTGCAAGCCACTCAGGCAGGGAGGGGGCGGCAGCGATTACAATGCAGAGTTCCTCTCTGTCTTTGCCCTTCATTCTAGCCATTAACCTATAGTAAAAGGCTTAGTCAACTGAAGCCATTAGCCCTAAAACTACAATAGAGGCAACCGGTGCCTCTGTTTACCTCCTCTCCTCTGGGATCTGGCTTGGGCATAGGAAAGGTAAACTTTGTGTGCGGCTTCAAAGCACCCTAGTTGATGAGCAACCAATACTGCCCAATACAACTGAGCCAAGGGCCAGGTCGATTCTTGACCCTTGCACTTAGGAAGTGCACTGTCCAGAGACAAAGAGGCACCACCTGGCTAAGGAATAAGTCACTAGCCCATTGCCTTGGTAACACTGATGAGAAAGATACCAATACAAAATCTATTTAAAGGTTGGGGTCCCCAAAAGGTGCCAGAGTTCCATTTTCAGGCTCTCCAGCATGCGGGTCAGCATGCTGCTTTTTCTTTCTCTTCTCTATTTCCTACTGCTCTGTTTCCTAATTTCGTAATAAATATGTGTTAAAGCTGCACTGAGCAGCAAAAGAACCCCCACCATTTCAAACCATAACAATAGGAGGATTGCACAGATTCAAAGCCAGCCTCAGCTACTTAGTGAGGCTCTCAGCAACTTAGTGAGACCCTGTTTCCAAAGAAAATATAAAATAGGTCTGGAAGTATAGCCTGGAGGTAGAAAGCCTCTGGGTTCCACCCCCAGTAGCACTGAAAAAAATATATATATATGAAATAATAAATATTTCATCTACCGTGATAATCTCCCTAAAGGAAGGCAATATGCAGAGGTTTTAAACTGGTATTCACAGGCCACCTCCAGTGGACAATTCTTCCTGAATAATAAACTGCTGAAATTTTAAAACCTGGATATTTCACATAAGAACTCAGCTTTTGAACTTTTCTCAAAAGAAAAGTAGATTCAGCAGTTCTCAGCCCACTTCCAGCAGAGCTCCCCACTTGCCCAGCTTCCAACTACCCCAGTTTGTGTTCCACTTTCTGTTGCCTACCATGTTCCACTGGGAATAAGGTTTTTAACCTTTATAGTGTGAAGGGACAGTCAGACGTGGAATCAAATCCCTACTCCTCCCCCTCCCTACCTCAATCCACACAAGCAATTTGACCCCTTCAATGTCTTCATCATGACAAAGAGGACAATGATCATCTATTGTTCAGGGTTTGACAAAAAAACGATGCATGTATGTATGTATGTATGTATGATGTATATATGTATGAATGACAGAAAGAGAACCAAACCCAAAATTATGTTTGATAAACGAGTTATTAAACTACTTGAGTTATACTTCCTAAACCTATTTAATTAAGATTTGCCATAAAGATAAAATGCCCTTTCTTCTGCAGACTCTAAAGAAAAAACTGTCACTAGTGCCTTGACACTCTAAAAGGCTCCCTTCTCAAAGAAGGATAACTATATAAATACCAGAATTGGGTTTTGTATTAAAGTGAATTAATACTTGTAAAATGCTTAGAGTAGTATTAGGTGCATAGTAACCTCTAAAGTGAGTTACTACAAATAATAGTAATAGTGATTCCAAAGGCCTGACACACAGGAGCTTTGGTAAATGTTTGATGAGCAGAAACCAGTCAGTAAGTCAGAATGCAAATGCAGGACCACTCACTAAGAGTATTACTTTGTATAGACTTAAGCGTCCTCGAAACTATCCCAAAATTTTATGTTAAAGCTAAAAATCTCTGTAAAATCAAGTCACTACGAACATGTGGAAACGAACATCACATTCCAGGCTTGAATGTAAATTCATCTCTTGACGGAAACAAAAGAGCTAATTCCAAGCAGAGAGCGTACACGTGACATGGTGCTCCTAAGTTGCTTCCCAAGAAGTTTTCGAGTAGCCCTGCTTTATGACCTACAGAACCAGACCAGCCAGGGATGCACTTTTATTCCAATTCTTTTTTGCCTCTAAAAATCTCAGCAGCAGAGCTGAGACCCATCTAAAGAGGTACCTCTTAGGGTTACAAGTCCCAAACCCTGGTCATCAGGAAGAAAGAAGAAAGTCTGGCTGGACCAGCAGCAGCAGGGCTTCTGTTACACAGTGTCAAAATGACCTTGTGATCTTAAACCCGCTAATCATCTCAGTTCAGGTAGTTTTATTTATAATTATTCAAAAAATAATTTTACAAAGCTCAATTCTTTAAGTATTTATCTGAACAAAAGATAAAGACGGTCTCTCCTGGCTAACGTTGTGTGCATATTCAGATTCCCTGCCATGTCATGGAAATCCTTGAACAGAACTCAGAACAATGAAAAAAAAAAAGCAACAAAAATTGACTTAAAAAGAGTAATTTCCTTTCCGACCTAAATAAACTTTACACAAACTTGCCTTTGATAATCGACTAAACAAGCTGCACCTCCAGCATCAGGGGAGGGTGTGTAGGGATCTAGCAGGTGCTGCAGTTTATCACAAAACCGTCTAAAATAATTGGAAGTGACAACCAGCACTACCACAAATGATTTATTAGTCTTTCACTCAGCTTCTCGGCTTCCTCAGGGCCAGAATAAATAATTTACCAACTCTCTATCTTCCAATCATTAATTCTTCCCTATGCATCCAAACTACATTTAACTCTGTTGGGTTCAGTGGAATAAAACACACAATAGGAATATTTTTCCAGATATAGAATTATCTGACCATATGTAAAGGCAAATTTGTCAATCAAGATGTACAATTTAGATGAAAAAGTTAAGGGCTCACAGTCAGGAACTGCGGTGGACTTTGACAGTGTGTTCACGGAATAATTTAAGTGAAGAAGAAAAGAAATACAGAACCCAGCAAAAGGCTTCTCGCATAGAGGAAAGGTCCTGAGACTATATGTATCAAAAACCCAATGTGCAACCTAAACACACGACAGCAGAGAAATGTAAGCCCCAAATGACATCACCTCACAGTAGCCAATTCACTAAAGGGAACCTGCAAAACTGTCCCACAAGTTATTAAAAATGTCACTGCTGCCCCTCAAAATAATGTTGAAACTTTAAAACTCAGAAGGTAATTCTCTTTTTGTTTTTTCATGCACAGTAGACTTAATACAGGACTTTTCATGCAAAGTAGACTTAATACAGGACAAGGCTCATCCTCTTTCAAATATTTTAGTAACTTTTAAATGGGTTCATGACACAAACTCCTGCAAAATCAAAGAAGAAAAAAGGTGTAAAAATCAAAGCCGTAACCCTCCCCATAAAAATCTGATGATGTTAAGAGGTATGTCTATTAATTATGTAGGAAAAACACACAGAAAGCAAAACTCACACCCTAAATCCATTTTGATGTAAGCTAGTCTTGTCTCATTAAATCAGCATCTATGATTAAGACAGAAATCATTTTGGGTACATAATGTATTGCATTGTTAGAACAGCATCTGTTTATTACACAGCACAAACATTTTTCAGCTTTCTGAAACTACTGAAATGCAAGAAATAGTCCAGATCTAGCAATTCATTTCATCTTGTTTTATTTCAAGAAGTAATGCTTTCAGTAAAACAATCAATAATATTAAGAGCCTAATATCTGGTATTCTATGAAGAAGCATCAAACTTTTAGGCACACAAAGAACTCCAGAAATTAAGTTTCTCTTTAATGTTTCAAGAGTACACTATGATCCAAACCCTGAGTGTATATATGTATAAACACAAACATATGTGTGCACATATACAAACATATATGTATGTGTACTTAAATACACTTTCAGAGATATGATTTCTAGCAAAAATGATTTCTTCCAAAATAAAATAAGCTGGTTAAAATATTTATAATATAAATTTTAATCTAAATAATAAAATTTAGATTTAAAGCATTTTAAAATCTCAAAAAAATCCAAAATGCTCACAAGAGTATATCACGTTCAGTAATCAATATTTCATTGTTATTAACTGAATGAGTTTTTAACTGACATACATAACTACCTGAGTACAAATTCTTATCATTCATATAAACCAAAACTATGTTTTATGCACAAAACCAGCAAATGTGTTGCTATGACAAAAATAAACAAAATAACTTGAGTCTGAGCCTCCCACAGGTTAAAATAAAACAAAAATGCAATACCTGAATAACATATATTTTTAGAAGCATCTTTTTCAAATAAACTTTGTGGGAGGGATATGTGGGTGTGTGTGTTTGTGTACATGTGTACTGAGGATTGAACCCAGGGATGTTCTACCTCTTTGCTACACCAACCCTATTCATTTTTTATTTTCAAAAAGGGTCTTAGCCCTGGCGTGGAAGCACACACTTGGGAGGCTGAGAGAGGAGGATCACAGTTCACTGCTAGCCTCAGCTAATTAGTGAAGCCCTCTGCAACTTAGTAAGACCTTGTTTCCAAATAAAGAATAAAAAATAGGGCTGGAGGTATAGCTTATAGGTAAAATGCCTCTGGGTTCCATCCCCAGTACTTTAAAAAAAAAAAACAGGGTCTTGCTAAGTTACTGAGCACTGGCCTGGAACCTGTGATTCTCCTGTCTCAGCCTCCCAAGTATTAGGATATCAGGCATACATACACCATGCACCCAACTTCCAAATAAACCTTTTTTAAAAAAAGAGATTTTAGCTGAGTGTGGTGGCACATGCCTGTAATCCTTGTACTTGAGAGGCTGAGACAAGAGGATTGCAGGTTTTCAGACAGCCTCAGCTACTTAGTGAGACCCTCTGCAAATTAGTAAGATCCTGTTTCAAACTTAAGAATAAAGACTAGGGCTGGAGGTATAGCTCAAAGGTAGAATGCCTCTGGGTTCAATCCCCAGTACCACAAAAATATAAAAAAAATAATAATAAAAAGAGATTTTTGTACTTTCTATACTGAAAGGAAGGAACGACAGAAAGCCATTTTTATTTTTTTTTTAGAAGCAGCATAACAAGGCTATCCAATGGCTTTTTGACATGAATAGAAACAATGGAATGGCCTGGAAGGACACAGGAGATCCAACAAGAAAAGAGGGCAATGCAGTGATCTCCTGGAACCCAGCTCCCTCAAGATGCTGCTGACTGCCAGGACCTGGACGCCGTGCTCAAGGCGATGCGCCAGCTGACTTACGCTCCAAATGCTGAGCCCTGCAGAGCGTGTGCATTTTTGTTTAAGAAGGCTATGCAAAGTGTACTGACTATTCAATGTCGGTCAGAAGAGAAACAGATACATAAATTATGGTACTGATAATAAATAAAAACATATCATAAAATATTATACAATACTAAAAATGAATAAGCCAGGTATACAAACAGAAGCAAGTTAACAAGTTCAGGAATGATGCTGAGTAAAAGGCGGGAGCTGGGCACAGCTGTGCACAACTGTAATCCTAGTACTTGGGAGACTGAGACGGGAGAATCAAAAGTTCCAGACCAGCCTCAGCAACTTGAGACTCTCAGTTACTTAGCAAGACCCTGTTTTATACTAAAAAATAAAAAGGACTGGGGGTATAGCTTGGAGGTAGAGTGGCCTGGGTTCAATCTCCAGTACCAATATGAAAAAGAGGAGAAGAGTTTCATAAAAACTGAGTATTAGATAAATTCTACTAGATAAATATAATAAAACTGAGCCAGGAGTGGTGACGCATGCTTGTAATCCCAGCATCTGGGAGGCTGAGACAGGACAATCATGGTTCACAGCCTGCCTCAGCTACTTAGTGAGGCACTTTGCAACTTAGTGAGGTCCTGTTTAAAAATAAAAAATAGGGCTAAGGATATAGCTCGGAGGTAGAATGCCCCTGGGTTCCATCCCTAATACTGCCTGTATATGTGTGTGTGTGTGTGTGCATGTGTGTGTATGTGTGTGTGTGTTTGTGATGTGTGTATAAAATAAAATTATAAGATTTTAAAAATACTTAATGTTAATAAATACATAAATGTAAAAATATAAAAATAGAAAGAATATAACTAATTTCAAGATAATGATTCTCTGGAAAGGGAAGCATTTTAAACTATATTTTTAAAATGCATACAGTAAATATTAATGTACTAATGCTAAATGGTAAATACAATGTTAACTGTTCAGAGCTCTGTAATTTATAAATTTTCCAAAAAGAATCTAGTCATGATATAAACATTTTTCTGCTGAAAAAATAAATTTCCTGTTATCCAGACCTGAAATTCTTATATGAACCTACTTTCTTATAAACCATTGGTTTAGCTGAGCCTGGTAATGCATGCCTATAATCCCAGTACTTGGGAGGCTGAGACCAGAAGATAAAAGTTTTGAAGCCAGCCTTAGAAACTGAGCGAGATCCTTTTTCAAAATAAATAAAATTGGGTTGGGGTGTAGCTCAGAGGTACAATGCCCCTGGGTTCAATTCCCAGAACAAAACAAAACAAAACAAAAAAAATGCCTTACTACCCCTATTTTAAAACTTAAAAATATCAATCTAAGAAATTTAAAAGTCTATCCTTGTCATTTAATTTGGTAAGAATTTCAGATCAAGTTCTCAGGAGACTCACACTCTTATTTCAAAGTTAAAGTGCAGTTTTGCAGTGAAGTTAAAAACATTTTCGGCAGAGGCTTTAAATATGGTTCTACCATTTGCTGTGGGAAAAAACAGGCTCAAGAGCTGGACTCCCAATTCTTTGCTCTGCCCTCCTTGAGGCAAACTGTCACTTCACTAAGTATGTTCTTTTCCATTTTCTTTGTATATGAAGTATTATAAACTACTTTTTCTCGTTTAAAAAAAGAACAAAAAATCTTAGTAAGCCTTGAGAAATCTAATACTAAAAGTGTTTTCATCTTTTACTAAACTTTTCTGCAATCAAATCTCTTAAATTCAACCCCATTTCTTTATATGTTGAGTTAGAAATTTGACAGCCCATCCATAGCTAAATAGAAAAAATATGACTTCCAGTTACAACCAAACTACATATAAGAATACAAGTTTATTATACTTTTGTCGCCATGAAGAAAATATCAAAGACATTGTTAATTTTCACAAAAAATACTGATAAATATTCTCTCAAAGTAGCAGCCATCTGAGTTAAGGAATTACTAGCTTGTTATCTCAAACAAGAAATCATATTCAACTTATATTGATGTTTTCTATCTGAAGTGTGTCATACAATATTGTAATTTATCTCATAAATCTACTAGAGTGTGATCAAATCCTATCAACTCTGATTGGCATAAATTTGAAACAATGAAACAATCACATCTGTTAAGCAGTTGTAGCTTCCTAGACAACATTTTAAAAGTTTATACAATTATAATTATGTTTTTTCTCCATAAGACCCTCCTATACTCGAGCTTTTCATAATATTTTGGTATATACTGCATTCAGTGTAGCCTAATATAGGAAAAAGGGTCCAAAATAAGGAGATGGAGGAATTAGGGGAGATAGAGTCATAGAAATAATGTTAAGTATAAACTCTGGACACTTGAAAAGATACTTTAATAAACTCTAAATGAAGGACACAGTTCCAGATAGAAGAAAATAAGTCGATTTGAATGAAATATACAATATATATCTAATTTGGGGGTGGCCAATTGGTTACTAGTTTTTATTAATTTAGCCTCAAACAACAACTTTTCAAAAACATTAACATTTGAGGATCTAAAACACATATCAGAAAGTAATGAAACTCAGAAAAACATGGCTGACCTTGTGTCCACTGTTCAATGAGGTCACTGGGTACAGCTGGTATAATTAGAGAGCACTGGCAGATCATATAGAATGAGTTATTCTGGATAAATATCTAATTTTATTCTGAAACTACTAACCAGAAAAGCATGAATGTCAAATTTAAATATAAATACATGAGTATAGAACAAAGAATTCAAAAGATTAGTACACAGCAAAAATTGCTTTATGAGCAAAGATTAGTTTACAGGGAAAAAAAATCACATCCTAACTGGAGTGTAAACTTTCTAACTTTTAGCTGGACATGGTGGCACATTCCTATAATTCCAGTATCCTGAAGGCTGAGACAAATGGATCGCAGGTTTAAGACCAGCCTCAGCAACTGAGCAAGGCTCTTGGCAACCTAGCAAGACCCTGTTTCAAAATAAAAAAGGATTGGGAATGTAGCTCTAAAGTAGAATGCCCTCAAGTTTAACCCCCAAATAGCAAACAGAAAAATAAAATAAAATAAAATAAAATAAAAAATATATATATGTATATATATATATATTTTTTAAAACCCTAATGACTTTATGAAAGCATTATATGTATTTATCAATAAGTAAAAAATGCAGTATCCAAAGAGTACAGAATAAGTAAATCCTACACAATTTTAAGAACATTTTTAATAAGTAAGCAAACTCAAGCATAAAAATGCCTATGCCTTAAAGATACTGGGACTATAGCTAAGAAAAAAATGTTAAGTATTAAAAATAAAATTTAGAGTACTGGTAAATAACTTCATTAAGTTATCAATCCTTACTGCTTTCATATATACCTCCTACCCCATATGTGCCTTAAGAGCAGGTAAACATTATATTAAATATAGACAAAATACTATGAACCTCATTTTGGCTATTTGTCGGTAATTAGTCATATAAAATTTTGACAATTTCTTATACCACTGAATCTTCTATCTGATAAGACCTTTTTATGTAAAGAATGGCAAGTACACCTTTACTTGCCATTCTTTACATAAATTAGTTTGAATTTAAAAATTTAAAAATCAATGCATTTTGATGTTATGGTAAAAGGAAAACCTTCATAAAGAGGCAGCAATTTATTACAGTGGTGAAACCTCAATTCAGGAAAATGAGGAAGACCTCTTAACAAAATATTGCTCTTAATTCAGATATTTCCTCTATGGCTGTGGATATGACAAGTTTTCACAAAACTCATAAACAGATAAATATCATTATATCATGGAAACATTTTATCATAGTAAGAAGAAGGCCCTTACCAGTGGCAGCCCTTGAATCTTCAACTTCCCAGCCTCCAGACCTGAGCCAAGCAAATTTGTTCATTATAAATGATGCAATTTAAGGTATTTGGTTATAACAGTACAAAGTAGACTAAGATACGGAGCATTTTCCCACCTCCCAACACTTACATGCTAGGGATTAAGTCACATGAACTTTGGGGGACACATAAAACCATAGAACTCCTTTACACTGAAACTCTCATGACTACTTTAGTTTCAGTATAAGGACATGTCTTTAATTACCCTAGGACAGTAACATTAACATTTTACTAAGAGAAATAAATCTCCATCAAGTTTTTTAATCTATCAAACACTAAACAGAATCAAATTAAGAAATAATTTCAATCCTTCTGACTAAAGTAATTGCTATGTATTATCTACCTCATTTCTGTATTTTATGTTTTCATTCACTTAAGAAATGCTATGTTTTATACATGGATATTATTTTTAAAAAAAGACAATTCCTGTTCCTATTAGAAGCAATAAACTAATAATCATAATGTGGCATAAGTGCTCTAACAAGGTATGCAAGAGGCATGGTAAAATTACAGAGGAATGAAGAAAGCTTTCAAGAGCTGCCGCTTGCAAAATAAGAAAGCCAGGAAAAGAAGTAAGGAGTGAAAACAGATTAATTATATAAGATAATTTCTTCTCCCAAAATCTTAACAAAATGATAGTATTTTATTTCACAGAAACAAAACAAGTGAAAGTAGCATCAAAGGAGGAAAGAAGTGACAATTTCTTGGCAAACAGGTGAATAACACATAAAGGAAGACACTCAGAATACATAATACTCCAAGTCAATAACCTGACCGCACACATCCCACTTCCAGTGCCCTACGTGTGAATCTTCACGTAAGAAAACTAAAGAAAAAGAAGGTTGGAGAACAATTCAAAACATAACGGCCAAACCAAAGGACACTTGCCTTCATAACAAAAAAAAACAAAGGACACTTGCCTTCATAACAAAAAGTCTTCTGAAGATCCAATCAATATAAATAATGAATAAAAACCATTCCAAGACACATCAACATAACATTTCAGAAATTAAAGAAAAGGTTCTAAAAGTCCTAGAATGATAAAAGCAAGTGATATATGATAGAAAACAAAATGGAGGGGGAGAAGCAGCAACAGCCTTAATAGTAACACTGAATGTATGAAGCAAAGCCTTTAATGTCTAGAGAAAAATTATCTAAATTTAGAAATCTACACCCAACCAAACTATTAACCAAATGTGAAGGAAAATAGAGAATTCAACCTTTTCTAGGATCTACTTCCTTATCATACAGAAGTTAAAGAAAAAAAGAGAATGAGCTGGGATTCATAGATAAGAACAGAATAAAGCTATCCAATTTCTGAGAATATTCAATTTTCAACTTTTTAAATTTCTTGTTACAACAAGCATAACTCTTAATAGAAATGGCAGTAGTAGCTTGAAATACCAAACATAATAACACCAGAGGAGGCAAATAGAAGCAAATGATCTTTGGGAAAAGGTATCTGTGAGAGTAGAGAGAAACCCCAAGAAAATGGGTCCAGGTGACAAGACTCTACAGTAAGCCAGTATTATATGACTACTAAGATGTGACACCTCCAGCTCTAAAGTTATACTCACAGGCAGCAAAACTAATTTCGATTTAAAGATGAAGCAAGGTATGTACCTCTAATAAGTATACATACATATTCATATTTATATGTGACTGAGTGGTGAGGGAATACTTTCATTCATGCTATGATTAAATTGTTATTTTATAATTAGGTCTCACTTAAAAAGCCAGTAACAAAACATAGAAACATGGTTTCTATGAAGTTAGAAAATGTTTTGGATATGTAAAATAACATTTTGAAGTGGTTGTCAATGACCACTTCAGTTATCAATGTCAGACTACACGCTTGTAATCTCCATACTTGGGAGGCGGAGACAGGAGGATCGTGTAGGTTCGAAGCCAGCCTCAACTGGTTTCAGAGACCCTGTTTCCAAATAAAATATAAAATAGGTCTGGGAGTGTAGCCTGGATGGAAGTAGAAGGGTTCCATCCCCAGTACCACCAAAAAAGGAAAAAAAAAAGATTAGTTAGCAATAGTTATTTTTCAAATTTTAGTTAAAAAACTGCATACCCTATTTGGCTGCCTTTTAAACAAAATAAACTTATCTTAAACTCCGTTATCCCATACTGTTCATAAAATTTACATTTATAAAATATCAAAGAAATCATGGTAATCCCCTATATTTCTAACTAGAATAGTTTATACTGAAAGAATATTTAATTGTACATCAACTGTTGTCTTCAACATTTCTCTCAACCATGTGACAAGTTTCAACACAGTTTGGAAGTATCCTTTAAACACAGGAGTTAGAAGAGCTATCAACAGTTCCTATTTTTTTTTTTTTTCTTTTGATACTGAGGATTGAACCCAGGAGTATCCTACCTCTGAGCTAGACCTCAGCCCTATTTTACTTTTTACTTTGAAACAGCGTCTCGCTTGTTGGCTGAAAGTCTCCCTAAACTGCTGAGGCTGCGCTCAAACCTAAAATCCTCCTGTCCTAAGACTTCCAAGTACTGGGATTATATATAGATGTGCATTACCATATCCAACTCCATATACAATCTTGAAATGAAATTTGGAGGTAAGACAATCAAACTACATATAAAATTTCTAAAAATCAATTCCCTAAGCATAACGTTAATGAAAAATAAAAGCACCTTAGAGCAAAATGCTCATTATATAAATGCTTGGGCATAGATACTTAAGAAAGAATTAAAAAGTCAATTATCTGCATCTACCTATAATTAATAAGTGTGGATCTTAAAAAAAGAGAAAGATCACAAGCCACTCTTATAAAGAGTCCAGGAAGATGAAAGAGGTATAAATGAATGCTAGAATAAACTTTAGTGTTAAGTGACAGAAAATAAAAGTAAACTGAACTTGAAAAGACAGAAATAACTTTAATGATCAAAACACAAAGACACATTGCAGATGTTGAAATAGAGAAAATGATGAAATGTGGTGTTCATGCAACTAACCTAGACTTTAATTCTTAGTATGGAAATAACTATGCTAAGATGCAGGACAGTGTGGTTACAAATTATCCCAGAAATCCTACCACATCTCAAAGCATAAAGCATATTACACTGAGACTCTACTTAAAACTACAATCAGGATCACATCCTCCTAAAATAGAAAACAGAGAATGAAGGTCGTAAAGAAATGTAATACAAGAAGTTGACATAGACATTTTACAATAGATCATTAGACTGTTCAGAAGAGTGAAGAATATGCAACAAAAATTTTAATACACAATTTTAACAATAGACTTGTCACACTAAAGAATGAAGTTTTAGGATACCATCATGAAATATCTTTAAACAGTACTTGTTAACAAAATTCAATGAACTATAATAATTTAAAATTAAGTTTCTTAAGCCTCTAATATCCTCTGTTGCATATTTGCAGTATGTGGCTGAGCTTCACTAATTGCACTACTAAACTGAAAACTTTCCAATCTTTAGTTGGAAATGCCATAAATCAAGAAGTCAAAAGCATTTGAAAAGTAAATTATATGGCAATTTTGATAAAATGTATTTTACTTAAACTTCCCTTCTATACAAACTGTCCCTAAGTTATCAGATTCTTCATGTAATATTTTGTAAAAACTTGTCAGTATTACTATACACAGAAGTACTAGTGGTTTATCTCTGAAGGGAGTTGGAGTAGACATCCAGAAGTTGTGCAGTACTCGGGACAATTTGAAGTCTAGACTGTTCTCTGATCTCCGATGCCTTCTCTTAAATAACAAGCTCCTCCCGTGTTCATTCTGACAGGTACATTCGCCCTACTAATCTCCACACTTCACTTCTGGGGCAGCAGCTCCCTTGTTCGAACATTACTGTAAAAGCTTTACAGAAGGAAAAAACAGCATGTTCTGGTATAGAAATAAAAAGAAGAGAACACCTTTATCAGTTATACTGAAGTTATAACTTGCCAATTTATCTTCTAAATTTCATCAGCCTATTATTGTTTTGGTTCTATATGCACTGTGGATGACTTAACAAAAGTTGATAACCACTCTAGAACATATTTATATTCTCTTTTATTCATTTCTTAGTAGAAAGCTTCCTCTGTATGACCTTGTTAATACTCCAACTTCTATTGAGATAGCCAAACGAAGGTCAAATGTAGGATATAATTGATAGACTATATGCCTGCTGTGCTTGTATACTTTAATTTGTGTGGTTTTATCTTGCTTTTGTTGTTGCCATGTTGATTTTTACTGTTTCAGTGAGCAACGGCATTAAATGGTCAATACTAAAACACTGCATTCAGATGTCAGTATTACTGCTCTGACAAATCTTTGAATTACAACATGCCCCCCTCTATATTTATATGGTCCTCTATATTTAATATGGTCCTATTTATTTAGTTCAGAATTCAAATGTAAATTCATGCCAAATTTTGCACCCACGTGGGATATGAGGGAGAAGATACCTGAAGCATTTCCCTGGGAACGACCTTGGTTGCTCTCCTAAAACATCAGTGCAGGGACCCAAATTATTTCACATGCTAGCCACTAAATGGATGAGGTATGAAAACAATTGCGTGTCTAACATGACCTTTGGCTGTACTTTTTTACTTGTCATCGTTACAAAGGAGCTACTCTGAGAGCCAGCACAGAAGGTATTCTTACAACTTCAGCAGTATTTCGGGAAGTGCTTCATACACTGACAAACTTGAGGGAGAATATATGGATAGTTCTTTCCTTTGCTAACAAGCATAATAGACTTTAGACAAAAAGAGCTGTAATATTATATGTAAAAATAAACAAGAATCACTGCATAAGAGTTTGTCTAAGTTTTAAATGCACAAATATGCCATAGTGGTTCCCTGATCCAACGTACCAAGTCATCTATGCTCTAAACACAAACAAGCCAGAAATTAAAATTTTATAATCTAATTATGACTCTAATAATGTAATTTGCCATGACAGATAAATATACATCAAGAGGGAATTAAAAAGAAAATCATACAACAAAATTTAAGCTACTTTTCTAGAGATTTCTATTTTCCCACACAGAATTTCACTAAGCAAATATGGTTGTTTTAAAAACTTTTGGCAAAACTGCCAACTTTATCGACATGTGTGGTATATAACATAACTTCAAAACACGAGACCACTGGGTTATTTAATCTGAAATTATAAATTCTAAAAGATTAATAAATGTTAGTAGCTTTCAGTACACTGTCAAATATGCTATCAATTAGAAGACTTAAAAAGGGAAAACGAGCATAAGAAATCCTGTAATGTTTCAAATGGAAAAAACGTTTAACTGTCTACTATACTAGGACCAACTTCGCCTAGTTACCTTTCTGTTCCCAAAATAAATACAATTTACTTTCTCCTTGAAAATACATTCCCAAAGCTGTAAAATATCAGGTAGTCTTCACTAAAATTCATAGCCCAAATTGACATTGCTGGTCAAAAAAAGAGGTAAACACTGGCCATAAAATATTTATCATAAGAAAATCTTAAATATATTTGCATGTGAATTAAGAGCCCTATTCAAAAATACATTTTACAAGACTATTAAGAATCACTTAATGGAAGTTGAGATATTAATAGGGTGACCACAGGTCTCAATTTGCCAGGAAGGTTCCAGTTGACAACCTATTGTCCTGGCAAATTACAGTCGATCATTTCACTTTCAAAATTGGTGACTTTAATGATATATGTGATAAACTTAGAAGATAAATTATGGATGTAGAAGATAAGTTATATGGTCAACCTAGTTATTATAATAGGTCATATAACAATCAGATATTTTGAGGATTTTAGGATGTTACATTAATTTACTTGAAAAAAATTCTTTTTAGCAGAAAAACTAAATCTTTCTAGCAGAAAAACTATGGGTGCTTTGCATGGTAACCTAACAATTATAACCTCCTAACAGTATCTCCCAAACACTATTGCTGTTTAATTCACATGTAGTCTGATGTAGTCTGTGCATTTACTTAAGATTCAGGATGGAGGCTTCCCTCTGTCTTCAGAAAGCAAACAAGATTGGAAAGACCCTTTCCTCTTATCCACATGCCAAACTCATATTTTTCTTACTCTTTGAAGATCCCCAGAGAAAGAGATAAACAGAAAGACAGATTGTGTGTTTGTTACTGGAGCTTGAACCCAGGGACATTCTAATTCCAAGCTCCCAGCTTCACTCAAGTCCTTTATTTTCTGTTTTGAAACAGGGTCTAAGTTGCTGAGTCTCATTAAGGTGCTGAAGCTGGCCTTGAACCTCCAATCCTTCTGGCTCAGTCTCCCATGTACTAGAATTAGAGGCAACACCACCATGCCCAGCTCCCAGAATCCTTTAATAATTACATCTATTTAAAACTACAATTGAAAAAAGCCTAGTTTACTATAAAAGTTTAACTGTATTAAAGAATATATTTAAGATTACGTTAACTATTTGTAGTCATTTCATAAAAAGCTAAGTATCTCTAATTATTCTCTTAACAATTTGTATACATCTGACCCTGATAATAGCTTTATTTTTATAAGGATATCAGATTTGATCTAACAAAGCCTTGGCTTATGAGTCAAAAGATCTGATCTGTGTGTTGGCTACTCACAGGCAAATATCATCTCACTAAGACACAAGTTTTTCTTCTCTGTGCAATTTTGTCACCCACACAGGATTATAAGAAGAATCCAAACAAATGCTCAAGAAGCTCAAGTACTTCTCTACTATTTAAGAAAAATGACTAAGAAAAAAAAAACCAAAATGAATAAATATCCTGAGTAAGGTAAACCTATCAGAATATCTACATTCTCTAATTAAAAAAAAAAAGGTCTGGTTAAAAGCTACATTATGCCGGGTGTGGTGGCCTGTTTCCAAATAAAAATATAAAAAAAAAATAGGCCTGGGAGTGTAGCCCAGAGGTAGAAGGGCTTCCAGAAACCCCAGTACCACCACCAAAAAAAAAAAAAAAAAAAAAGCTACATTATACTGGCCGGGCATGGTGGTACACACTTGTAATCACAGCATTTGGGAAGCAGAGACCTGAGGATGGCGGTTCGTGGACAGTCTCAGCCATTTAGTGAGGCCCTTCACAACTCAGTGAGAGCCTGTTTAAAAAAAAATAAAAAGACTAAAAAATAGGACCATAGCTCGGAGGTAGAATTCCCCTGGGTTCCATCCCCAGTACAGCAAAAAAAAGAAAGAAAGAAAACGCTACATTTTACTGTCTACACATACAAAACTACAATGGGTTTAGAAGGTCTCGGAGCCAGACTACACCAGTCCTAATCCCACTGTGGTGTGACAATGAGCAAGTTCCTTAACATCTCTATTTCTTCACTTCAAAAATGAAGATGATGACAATATTTACCTCACCATAAAAATCAACAAACCAACCAAGTAAAAGAGAAGAGCCCCCAGTACTTAGGAGGTTGGGACAGGAGAACTGCAGATTGGAGGCCAGCTGCAGCAATTTAGCGAGACTGTTTCCAAATTTAAAAACATAAATAAAGTAGGCTAAGGGTTTAGCTCAAAGGTAGAATATCCCTGGGTTCAACCCCCACTAACACAAAAAAGAAAAAAAAAGTTATGAGCACTGTGTCAGTTCCTAAGAACTCAACAGATTATGTTTTAATATTTCTTTTCAAAGACGAGTCCTAAAAAATTATTTTGATGTCAAGAGAAAAATTTCACATGTATGTACATGTGTGCATTTGGTGTATCTTCCAAGCAAATATCACTTGGATGACCCAAGATAGTATTCCATAAGTACACATTAACATCGTGGCCTGCATAGATTATCATGACAGTTAATATATACCTTCTTCAATACTGGGGAAGACAGCTTTTCTCAAAAAAAAAAAAAAAATCACACTGGCTCAATGGAAGTACATTTAAAATTAAGATTCCATATCTAACAGTATCTGGTTGTTCATCTCCAGAACAGAAAAGTCACAGATATATATGATACACACATTTCTAAATCCATGTATATAAATCAAAGGGAAACACTTCCTTTAAAGCAAGCATATGAATATAGTAAGGCAACATTTCAATTAAATATTCATATATTCAATATTTCAAAATAAGAAATTTGGATATACATATGCATAATTTACAATTCTATGGTAAAACCTGTCTACAGAGGCCATTTTCACCATATTTCAATAGCACTGCAACTTGAAATGTACAATGCAGCTTCTCTCTGAAGTGTTAAAACTGTAAGGTACATAATGATTCAGTGCAAGCAAACACAAAATAAAGACCATCTTATACACATGGTACTCTTTTACCCAAATGACTGCTTTAGCCTATTCATTAAACCATTCAACAAGAGAACCCTAATACCCACATTGTGTCACACGTCAAAAGAAGAAATGATCGTATTTGATTAAAAACAGAAACGTTACATAAAAGAAGTATTAGCTAAACTCAAAGACACTATGTCTCTCATTTATAAAGATCTTTGTCCAGTCTAGTAAATTAAAATTATATAAAACTTGCTATAAGAGATGTGATACAAAATAGGTTATTATAACTGCTATAAAAATCTATATAAACATATTGTTTTCCAAATCCCCATACAATGGGGATTTTAAACAACAAAGACCCCTATCAGTCAAATTTATACCACAGGCATCCAAATCTAAGTTGGACTTCATTTCTCTGAACTTTCCTAAAAATATTCCAGTAACAAAACACATTTGCCACTAAAATAAAACTACATTATTTAACTCCAAAAAAATAACTAGTAAATACAGACCTAACCTTTAAAGATACAAAGAATAATGTGGACTGAGAGTCACACATAAAATCTCGGTTTACAGATGCCAGGTTATATTATTAGTCCATAAGCAATACTGCAATGACCATGCACACAACACAGTCTATCACTTACACTAACCTTAAACAGGTATATTTAAAGGTTTAAAAAAGCACAAGTGAAATGTTATCACTACTATATATTACAGAAAAACATCTGTGGGCATTGCAATGAATATACTTTTGCCTTAGAGCTAATACTTTAATTTTCAAGAACCACAAAGAGAAAAATCAAAACTAGTCAGTAACAATGCAGCGTCTAAAAGCAATAAACTCAAAATTAAGTTATAAATAATTTAAAGCATGTCATGAAGATGTATTAATAATTCATCAGATAAATAATTTACTAAATAATCAAATAAATAAATAATGAAATACATAAATAAATCAGCAAATAAATAATTCTGCAAAATAATCCAAACAATAGGCCACCCAAACAAATCACAACCTATAAAACTACAATGATTTTTCTGGATTCTGATAGTTTTAAATAAGCAGATGTACATAAACTAGATCAATCCTTGTTAGAATTAGAAATATTTTTCAATGCTATTGGTAAAATCCTCATCTTAATACATAAGAATGCATTTTCAATTTTTAAAAGACTGCACAGGATTAGTTCTCATAAATTATTAACATGATTATAATATATCCCCAATATTTTACATATAGTATCTTTATCTAACATATTTTCCCTAATACAGCTGGACACTTGAAATATTCTTAAGTTAACACTTCATTGTCAAAAAGATACTTAGAATATAATAGTGCTACAGTTTTTCTGACAGTTTTCTGACTTAACCATGTCATTAGAAATATTCTTCAAGGAGTCAAGCACAGTCGTGCATGCCTGTAAATCCAGTACTCGGGAGGCTGAGACAGGAGATTCACAGGTTTGAAGGCAAACACAGCAACTTAGTGAGATACTCAGCAACTCAGGGAGACCCTCTTTCAAAATAAATAAAAAGAGTTGGATTGTAGCTCAGAGATAGAATATCTCTAAGTTCAATCCCCGGAACGAAGAAACAAACGGAAGGTTCTCCAGGGAGAGAACATAAGAAAACCTTAATTATTATAGATTGCATTTCATTCAGCAGTGAACAACATTTCATAATTCTAGAAAACAGCAATAGAAGGTGGACAGCATTCGTTTTCAACTATGTCACTTTTTTGGAAGTCTTCAGTGGGTTAAATTCAACCTATGTCCAGCCTTCTCTATGATAGCTGACACAATCACTGTTAAAACTGACAGGATTTCAGATGTGAAGACAAAAGTTAGAGGGACAAAGTGATTGGCTGGCATCTAAGGCTCCCTTCAACTTGGGAAGCACAAACTCCTCGAAGAACACGAGATCACTGAACTGCTGAAATCTGAATGTAGTCAAAATCTAATCAGCACACTACAAGGGGTCACAAAGCAACTGACCTCATAAATCAGTCTTCCTTTAGTATTTCCCTAAAGTTGTTTTTATTTACCAAAGTAAGGCATTCTTGAAATTCATAAATAAAAGATCTCAAACTATGACAGTCTTTCCAAGAAAAACTTTGTGATGGATTTTTGACACATTTAAGAGAATACATTCAAACAATACATTTGATGAAAGAAAAACTAGCATTAATCTAAGTATTTTATATAACTCATCTTATCATGAGTTCTCACAACAATCTTTCAAGTTGGGTAATATTTTATTTATTTTATAATAAAAAAAAACTGAGGCTCTGGGAGACTATGCACACCGTCTACACTGTCCAAGCAGCAGGGAAGATACAAACTGTCTACAAAACTTCAATGTGAAAATGTGCTGAACTATAGTGGCCTCAAATTTGAACTCAAACTGAAAAATTCAGGAAATTCTAAAGCACAGTTTGTGGAGCTTGTGGTACACTGTTAGAGTAAAGGTGTTCAACAAGGGGTGATTTTGTCTCACAGCGTCTGTGTGGCAATGCCTGGAAACATTCTTGGGTGCTGTGACTGGGGAGTATTGTTGATATCCAATGGGGAGAGGTCAGGGCTGCTAAACACACTGCAAATCCACAAGACACCCCCCAAACACACACACACACACACACACACACACACACACACACACACACACGCCAACCAAGAACTGTTTGCCCCAAATGCTAATAGTGCTGAGGGTGAGCAACACTGATTAGAATAAAATGACTTTCCAAATTAGCATATACTTGCTTCAAGAATGTAGTGTTTTTTTCTATGTATATATTTTTTCTGTCCACCCTTGAAGAAACAGGTATTCAGGACTCCTTGTACGATCTGCTCAATTTTTCTTTAAGCCCGAAAATGCATGCAAAAAATATTTTATTTTTTAAATGTATAAATCTTCACTTATTCAGCATTCAAGTTACAATTACCTTTCTTAGGAGTTATACTAAATACATCAAGTTTATAGTTTAAAAACTTTTTAACTTTTACATATTAAAATTTTTTCAACAGTTAGTATGAGAGCATTAAAAGTTACATCTATGAACTGACCTCCCCAAAGTGGGTAGCTAAGATGTTTTATATTAAAAATTCATAGGGCTGCATTATTCTAATGCCATTCAATGTGTGATCATCAATGTTTTGTTTTCTCTTTTGTCTAAAAGCTATACAATGTTTTCTTAAATGCTTATTCTTAAAAGTACATAACAATACAATTCAGTAATATAATTATTAAACAGTTTCACAAATTATAAATTTTCTATACCATATTAAGTGGTTTCCTTTTCAAAACCAATTAATCTCTCTTCAGTCTCAGTGCAGAATTCAGTTTTCAACATGGACCTACCATCTATCATGACACAATGCATGCTTCTTTATATCTGATATACTGTATTATCGTGGAAAAAAGAAAAAAGGAAAGGGGAGGAAAATAAATTTATTTCTTCCATGTAGTGTCCAGAAGTAGATACCCAGGGGCTGGTGTGGCAGTTTCAAATACTGTAGTCAAAGTTCCTTGTTTGGTCTATTACACATTGTTTCTAATCAAAGCCAACTTATATATTAAGGGTACATTAGGCTGTGGAAAATTCCAACTAATATGTCCACATTGCACCAGAAGGAACAGAAAAGTAAATACAAGGTCTCCCAGCTCCCTGTAACTCTCAGAATGCATTTCAGCATGTGTCTTATAAGTCATAACTTAACCCTTTAGTTATACCTAGTCACTTGGAAGGCCAGGAAATATCAATATACTTAGCTATAAAACTGGGCTTCTCTTTGGATAAGGAAGACAGGTAAGATGCACTTTTTGAAGGATTTTAAGAGGCAGACTGCAATAAAGGTTAAATTCTTAAAGGATAATGAGAAAAATACTAAAAGATTTTAAAGACATTCACTACAAATTAGTAAAAAAATGGAAAAACCTACATGTTTAATAAGTAGGAATTAAATAAATGTAAAAGATGATCTAAAAATAGTATGCAGTCACTATCACTTTTACTCATTTTACTGTAAATTAGTGCAGCCATTATGAAAAAGAGTAAGGAGTTTCCGTAAAAAAACTAGAAATAGAACTACCATATCCAGTAATCCCACTACTGGGGACATCTCCAGAGGAGAATTAACCAGCATGCCAGAGACATCTGCAGCCCCATGGTCACTGCAGCACTATCCACAATAGCCAAGAAATGGAAGCAACCTTAGTGCCCATCAGCTGATGAATGGATAAATAAAGGTGGTATAGAAACACAATGAAATACTATGTAGACATCTGAAAATGAAATCCCACCATCTGCAACAATACGGCTGAGCTGGAGACCATGAGATTAAGTGAAATAAACCAAGCACTGAAAGCAAGCACCCCATGATCTTATTCCAGTGCTCCCACCCTGTCATGGAAGTTGAGAGCTTCCCAGAGGCAGGGGAGAGAAGGACGGGGAAAGGTAAGCAATGGGTGCTTAGTTATAGTCAGATAAGAGCAAGAGTTCTGGTGTGCCACTGCACAGGGGGGTGACAGGAGACAACAATAATATACTGTACACTTCAAAAAGCTAGAAGGATTTTGAAGTTTTCACCATAAAGAAATAAGTGTTTGAGAACACAGAAGATGCTAACACAATGTAAACACTGCACAATGTATACATGAACCAAAATATCACCTTACATCATTAATAAGTACAATTTTTAGATTTTATCAGCTAAAAAATGTGAGTAAAGGCTGAAGATCAACCTCAGTGGTTGAGGATATGCCTAATATGCTCAAGGCCCTGGATTTAAACTCTAGCACTGCAAAAAATAAATAAGTAAAAGTAACATGAATTAATTATAACAAACAGGGAAAATACATGATTGATTTGAAAATAGGACACAGAAATAAAATGAATGTTACCACATTAAGTACGTACTTTAAATTGGGAGAAAGAAAGATGTTTCTTTAAATTCAGGATATACAGAAATTATATATATATATATATATATATATATTTTTTTTTTTTTTTTGGTGGTACTGGGGTTCCTGGAAGTCCTTCTACCTCGGGGCTACACTCCCAGACCTATTTTTACATTTTCATTTTGGAAACAGGGTCTCCTAAGCCAGCGCACGGCTGGCTTCGAACCTGCGCGATCCTCCTGTCTCCGCCTCCCAAGCGCGGGGATTACAAGCGTGTGCCACCACGCCCGGCTACAGAAATTATATTAAAAGGATGTCATTAGACCAACTATTCTTAAAATGACCCTGGGTTACATCCCCAGTACCACACACACACACACACACAAAAAAAAAAAACCAGGATACAAAACATTTCATATACAATAACCTATTTATATACACACATAAAAAATGCATACTGCATAGTATATATATAGATGTACTCTGTATATATATATATGTACATACTTAGTATAAATCTATACATAAATATGGGTCCCTCATATATCAAAAGAGACTCAGACTATATAAAATTTAAGAGAAAAAAATTAAGTAAAATGATAATAGTGGTTTAGCTCTAGATTGGAGAAATGTGACTAAATTCATTTTTTCCATATATCTCATTACTTCCTAAGTCTTTGTAACACATACTATGCTTATGATTATTGTTTATGAAAGACTTTGCTGAGATCAAAAAGCCATCAGACACCTATAAAAGTGGTTAGGTTCAGGCTTCAATTTATTTTATTACTTAGAATTTGCTGACTTAAAAACAAAATGGTGTAAAGAATCTATAACTGAGTTGTATCTTTCCGCACTGGGGAAACATGTATACGTTTCTCTTTAGTTGATAGTCAGAAGCTAACCCCTATGTGCCCAACTTGAATTCAACTTACTAGCGCTCACATATCACGCTGTCAGCTTTGCACAAGTCATTCCTAACCAGATGCTCCATCCATCATTCCTAACAATTTACCCAGACATATTGATTACTTTGCTCATCTCACTCTGTGGAACTAATCATTCCTACTTCATGCTTCTACAAATTCTTCCAGTTCTTATTTTTCAGGGTTTGTTTATTATTGGTATTTTTAATTGTTATCCTACCATACATTTTTTCTGGTTATTTGTACAAGAATACATCTAACAGAAACCACATCTCTCATACTTTTATGACTATCTTATATTGTCTTGAATTTTCCAGGTGTTATTACTACACAGTTATAATAAGGGTATTAATTCTGTTATCTGAAACTCTTATAGCTACCATTGATACAGTCTTATAATTTAGAATGCTTCCAAATCCACCACATTTTCTAGTGTGATTCAATTTCCTAAACCCCAATCACCATACCATAAAAAAGTGGAGCCGGGTGTGGTGGCGCATGCTTGTAATCCCCGTGCCCGTGCTTGGGAGGCGGAGACAGGAGGATCACGCTGGTTCAAAGCCAGCCGTGCTAGCTTAAGAGACCCTGTTTCCAAATAAAAATAATTTAAAAAGAAAAAATAGGCCTGGGAGTGTAGCCCGGAGGTAGAAGGGCTTCCAGGAACCCCAGTACCACCAAAAAAAAAAAAAAAAAGTGGAAAAACTACCAGGTGTGGTAGCATATTCCTGTAATACCAGTAGTATTTGGAAGGTTGAGAAAGGAGGATATCCGGTTCAAGGCCAGCAGGGTCTTACCAAGATTCTGTTTCTATTTTGAAAATAAGATACGGCTGTTAGTGTAGCTCAGAAGTTGAACACCTCTGGGTTCAATCCCGAATGCCACACATATAACAAAAGGAAATATTTTTTAAATAATTAATATATTCAAGACTACTAATGAGTATATGAGGTTGAGCAAAATAGCAAACAATTCAGTAAATGAATTATCCTAGCATTCTAGAACTTGGAAAATAAGGCACACACACAAAGAAGAAAATTCACAAAAATAACATAATAAAAAGCAAATGTACAATCAAGATATTGTATACTGTGAAAATCCAGAAGGTAAGAGATGAAAACAGGCTAGGCGCAATATGGAGAGAAGAATGATTGGCTAAGACCAAAATCACACAGGGATAGAAGAGTGGTCAGCAGCAAGATCTGGACAAACGTCCGCTCTCACACACGGGGATAGCTTCTGCATCTAGTGGTAAAGGCCAGAGGCTGCTCAACACCCTCCAGTGCACAGGTCAGCCTCCCACAGAAATGAACTCATCAGCCAAAACGGCAACAGTGCTGGGAGGAGCAGTGGGAGTTAAAAGCAAGGACAGCATTGAACAGGACAGATGACGTGGGGAAAGAACGATGGCTGTGTCTTCAGCAAACCATAACAGGGCTGGCCAAAGAACAGTGGAAAGCCTGATTAGCAGGCACAACTGGGTATAAATTTGAATGGCCTGTAAAGAAGTCTAGGGAAGGAAAAATAAATATCAAAGTAAAAGTACTATAGCGCTGAGGCACTGGCTTCCAGCTATACAGAAAAGTAGATGCCTTGACACCATTATCTACCAATACAGAAAAACAGATGCCTCGATACTATTATATACCACTTTTAAAGTTAGGGGGAAATATTGTTTACATTACTCACTCAGCTAGCAAGAAAGTACTGTATCCACAAAAGCTATAAACAAATGAGAAGTAGAAACTTTAGTAAAAAAAAAAAAACAAGCAAGCTCAGAAAACGAGAAAGGAGGGAGTTACTGAAGATTAAACCCAGAGGAATTCTACCTCCAAGCTACACCCCACCCAGCCTTTTTTGAAGCAGGGTCTCACTAAGTTGAGGAGGATCTCGCTAAACTGCAGAGGCTGTCTTCAAAGCTGGGACCCTCCTGCCTCAGCTCCCAAGTACTGGGATTATAGGCATGCACATCATGTCAGGCTCAGGCTTTCGTCCTGAGAGTGTCCCTAACACTGGCAACATGGAGCTTGCCTTTTGATGGCTGCTTCAGGCTCTTCCTTCCCTGTTAACATGAGATTGCAGCCCTTTGGAGTACCAACATTATATAGGCATTTCCTTTTGAGACTCTGCAGTCTTATCTCTTGAGCCTCAAAAGGAAATACCTATATAATGTTGGTATTTCCAAAGGGCTGCAGTCTCTTGTTAACAGGGAAGTAAGGAAAAAGAGGACAGAGGGAGGGAGGGAGGGAAGGAAGACAGGCTGGCAGGCAGGCAGGAGCAAGCACAAAGATCTCCCTTCTGTTGTCCCTTTATAGTCCCACCTGACCCCATCACCCCTAATATCCCTAGGCCCTGGCAGCCATCAATCTGTATTCCTTTTTTATAATTTGGTCATTTTGAGAGTATTCTGTCAATTCTTCTGAGATTACAATCCCAAAGTGCATTCCCAAAGGTTCTTAAGATAAATTCACACTATGTCTATGATCTCAATAAATATTATACAGAGCATTTATAGTGTTCTTAAACTGCTAGGCAGGCAACTGGACAAAGCACAGACCCTGGGCTGTAACCTCAGCTCAGGCCTCTAAACACTATTCCACTCTCACACATGCACACACTCACAAAACATACAAGGACACCAGATACAGTGAATGGGAACCAATGGGGGGGGGGCTATTTTTCATCTAAAAGGTGGTTCAAGCAAAGAAACTCTGTAAGAACAGTTAACAGACTTGAATGAGAAGAATGTAACAAAATATATCTGAAACAATCTGTGAAAAAATATCATTTTTATACTGTCAATGCACTAGAGGAAAACTGTAAAATGCAATAAAAGTGAGTATTTTAAAAATCATATCCTCAGTTGCCATGTAATGTCAGGTTGCTATAAGTTTCTAAGTGCTTACTATGAATTTGTCTTTAATTCATCAGAGACTATAAAAATCGGTTTGCAGTCCAACACTGATCTGAAGACCACACTTTGAGTAACACTAGTCTAAAACACAAACAAACCAGTATTACAAAGAATACAAAAGAGAAACCGTAACACACACTATATTCAAATAGACAATGGTTTAAATACCAGCAAAGACACAGAGATGCAAGGAAAAATAAGATAGTAAAAATCTAGGAAAATGTGTAGTAACTCACTTTAATTAATTTCAGTTTAGAGGCTATAATCCGCCACAATTAATACAACACAATTGCAGACTAGCATTTTCTATTTCTTTTTAAACTAAGAACTAGGGCTGGATGTTCTCTAGATAAATGAAACAAGGACAACTAAGTAAAGAAAATTACTAGAGACCAAATTTCAAAAGCTAAAGATTTCCTCTCATGGAAAAAAAATATCCTCTCCCCAGTATCAAAACTGTGTTTAGCTTATTAAATTAGGGTTTTCAATGTGTAACGTACACAACCTTATACTAGCAGGGACTGAATATATTTTCAATTATATTGAAACAAGAAGAATTCCAATTTCCATGATCTATTCTCTTCAATGTGAGATGAACTACATAATACTTGAGCATACTTTACCTGTCAAATACTCCAAGTGAAACAAATTCTTTTACTTTTAAATGTAGTTCATTTAAAGACCCTGCTCCGACTTCTGGCAGAAATCAAATGTAAATTCTAACCTACTTAGTAAAACAGAAATTATGGCATCACAGCTCCTAAGAAAGAATCATAACTAAACTGTATAAATGTTTGGTCGTTTTTTTTTTAAATATTTGACACACACCTAATTGAAGTAGCACAATAACCCCATGGGATTCTGGCTTCCCAGAATAGATACAATACTGGCTAAACGCTTAGACAGTTAAAGACTGTGGTGAAGAGCATCAAAAACACACAAGAAAACATATGCAAACTGAATGTAACAATATAAAGAGAAAAAGATATCCAGAATCTAATCAACCACTGCTTCGTAGCATCATTCCATCATGTGAAACTGAAAGGACCATCATTAGTCCTACATAGCAAATAAACTGAAAGAAATGATAAATTAGCCTACCTAATTCAGTGCCAACAAATTCAAACAATTTAGCAAGATTTTTCAATCTACTTGCTTATGGAAGTTAGTAAGATTCACATGGTGCTACCTCCAATGTTACAGAAAAAGAATTTAGATATAAAAAACTAAGATGAGTGATTAAAACTTTCATCAGGTAAAAGTAAAGGCAAAGCAAGGCAAAAATTACTATCCATACTTAACCATGAAGAAGTAAAAGTTTTAATCCATTTTGAAAAGCTCAGGGCCAACATCCTTACCTAAGGGAATTCTTCTCCGTTGCAAAGATAATGCCTCAGCAAATATGAGACATCAAACATCTCCACTTGGGGATTTAGAATGAGGCTGGGTTTAAGCTGGAAATTTATGGTGATGTTAACAAAAGAAAATTCATTGTACTAGCCAGATACAGTATTCAAGGTAGAAGAATATTTGACTTTATAATTTCAGACTTTGACGGCCCACACCAAATTTCTGATATAAAAAATCAATTCTGATATAACCAATCAAATCTGATATAAAGAAAAAAGTGAGCCAGGCATGGTGGTGCACACCTGTAATCGGAGTACTTGGGAGGCTGAGATCGGCGAATCACAGGCTCGAGACCAGCCTCCACTCTTCTGCTCAAACCAGCATCATGCCTTCCCTGGAAGAGCACATATTTAACTCCTGAAGGAAAGCTAATCTAGCAAATTTCTAGACCTAACCAGCTATCATCTACCATAAACACTGATGTCACCAAAGACCTGCATCTACTTGACTTTACACAAGTACATACACATACCACACCACTGACATATTCTTTTAAATCGTTTTAAGTAACATTTTTCTTTCTTTCTTTTTATTTTCATCCTGAAAATGTATTACATCTTATATGATAGAAGAATACATGGTAACCATGTTATACACAACTTTTTTCAGCAATTAAGGACTAAGTCAATGTTAAATTGCAAATATTAACAAGAAAATCAAGTAGAAATAGTTCATGCCTTGTTCTCACCTAATTATAAAAATTATCTTAAAAGGTTATGTGACTTATTGCAAACCCCATATAGTTAAAGTCATAACTATTCATAATTATATATTTGAACCTAAATTAAATTAAATATTCTGATTTAAATTATCTTTATGAATTTTATAATTAAGCCATTCTTATAATTTATTGAAAATTCTTTAACAAAAATCTAATCTAAATTTTTAAAACCTTTTTTAAAATGAAGTCATTAATTTCAGTCCTCTTTTGATTGGATTGACATTTACACGTAAAGAGATATGGATTATTACTTTTGCATTTAAGTTCACTCTAACAAGGATAAATAAAAATCATTAACTAAAGGTTATTTAAAGTTTTTAAATTTAAATTAGTGAGTTTTCTAAACTTTGGGATAATTTTTGGTAAGTGCTTTTTGTTTAAAAATTATAAACTGCCACATAATTATAAATGCAGTTTTAATCTGCTACTTAATTTGAGATAATTTAAATTCAAATATATTATGAATAGTTATTATAACTTTTAATTACACCGTATTTGAGATACTTGTTTTTACATCACTTAAGAAAAAAATGTACAGGTCATGCACTATTCATTCTCCATTTTACTGTCAAGATATTTTATCTCATATAAAAACTGATCCTTGTGTTCTGAAAGAAAATAATATACTGGCTACAATATTACATCCATTTTCTCTCTGCTATATCTATAAGAGTTTCAATTGAGTGTAACCTATTGAGTATATCATAGTTATTTAATAAGAATGTAAAGTATATCTTATGAGTAAAGTTCCTAGAATCACTTAGATATTTAAATTTAATTTCCTGGATAGGAAAAGATTGTCTTAAACTACTATAATCAAATATTTAAAATCAAGCAACAAAATACCTAAGTAGGAGAAATACATCATGTTTTTGCTCAAAGCCCAATTTTATATATCCATATTCTAATATACAAAAATAATATACAACAAAATAAACAATTGTTAGGATTGTTTTATGACATTTATTGTTGTAAAATGCAGAAATTCAATGATTAGTGCCACTGGATGTAATGCCTTCACAGCAACATAATAAATATACACTAAAAGAATGTATACTTCTTTTCATAGAAAGCTATGTTAACTTCCTATACAGGAAGAAATGAGATAAGAAATAAAAGTACAAAGCATGCTATATTAAATACTAGGATAAATTCATCAGTGAACTTTTTAAATTTTTCAAACAATTAAAAAAAAGCACAGTAATATTATAAGAATCCATGTTCCCACCAACCAAAATTTGTAAGAAATACTCAAATGATACAGTCAGATTCACATGAACATTAAGAACATCCAGGCATGCCCCCACCCACACTGGCGGCCCCAGGGCCAAGCGGCCAGCAGGAGAGGTAGCTTTTCTGTTCCCTCAAGGAAGGAGCAATAAGTATGGGCCCTTGGTTAATACTACCTCAGAGTTTTGTAACAAGGCATCATTAAAGGGACTTTAGGAACTGTCTAGAATTATAAAAGCAGTCTTTTAGAAATATTCATGCAGCCTCTGTAAGAATGAACTAAGAAGAGGAAAGAATACTGACAAGAAAGGTCAATCTAGGAACAAAAAAGACAAATAGGATCCCGATATCCAGATGGATCCTACAAACAAAAAGATCAATCTACATATACTGATAAAAAAAAATAGCATGAGCATTTCTGGATGTGGAGGAAACACCTGTAATCCCAGTACTGGGAGGCTGAGACAGGAGGACAGTCTCAGCAACTTAGCAAGACTCTAAGCATCCTAGCAAGACCCTGTTTCAAAATAAAAAAATAAAATAGGGATTGGAATACAGTGCAGAGGTGCCCCTGAGTTCAATCCCCAGTATTAAAAAGGAAAAAAAAAAAATGAACTTATTCAATGGAAAAATAGGGTAAATTTTCCCTCCATTTATTCCTTCAGAAAATAGTTATTAAAACTTTTATTATAATATTCTTAGCACTTAGCATTATTAAATTCATCTGATGATAAAAAGGTCAAAGGTAACAGTAAGGTTTGGGGCTGAGAAAATGGTATGAGACAAACAGAAATCTAGAGGAAGTACTGAATTTAAAGACTAATCACTATTTCCATTTTAGAAATGCTGGCATTTATTTCTTATGAAGTTCTTTATGTTAAAAAAAGTTCTTTATGAAAAAATTTATTTATGTTATAATATACCAAAATAATTACGAAAGTTTTATTTTTTTTAGTGTGTGTGTGTGTGTGTGTGTGTGTGTGTGTGTGTGTGTGTGTGTGTGGAACCCAGGGGCTTTCTACCTCCAGGCTACATTCCCAGACCTATTTTATATTTTATTTGGAAACAGGGTCTCACTAAGTTGCTGAGGCTGGCCTCAAATCTGTGCGATCTTCCTGTCTCACCCTCCCAAGCGCTAGAATTACAAGTGTGTGCCACCATTCCCGGCGCATTATGAAAGCTTTAAATTTCATATTATGAAGTATATGATAAACACAGAACAGAGGTATTATAGAGAGAGGTATGTTATGAAACAAAGTGAACACAAAATGATCTCCAAAGCTGGGCGTGGTAGCACACGCTTGTAATCCTAGCATTTGGGAGGCTGAGACAAAAGGATTGTGGTTTGTAGACAACCTCAGCTATTTAGTGAGGCTCTTTGCAACACAGTGAGACCCTGTTTCAAAATTAAAGAATAAAAAATAGGGCTGGGGATGTAGCTCAGAGGTAGAATGCCCCTGAGTTCCATCCCTAGTACTAAAAAAAAAAAAAAAAGAAAGAAAGAAAGAAAGAAAGAAAGAAAAAATCATCTCTGAGCCTAAGTAGGAGATCAGTAATCTCTTCCAAATCCTGGTGCGTTCCTTCCCTGCCCAACATGACACACAGACTATTATCACTGTCCTCAACATTTTCTTAATTGCATCCTTAATTTTTATTCTACATTGATACATAAATAAAACAATATGCTTAGTTGTTAACTTGTCTTGAACTTTCCCATTTAAAATAATATACTATTACGTATTTTTCAGTGAAGAAAACTACACATTTTTCAGTAAACATTAAGTCTCTAAGACACTCAATGTGGACACGTGTAGCTGAGGTCATTCGTTTGCAAGGTTGTGTAATGTGTAACCCTTCGATGTATGAATGCACCACAACATATTCACCTTATATCCTTCCGATGAGTATTCCCAGGTTTTGGCTATTACAATCAATACTTCTACAAAGCATTCTTGAACACATGTCCTGGTGCACACATTCAAGAGTTTTCATTACATATCAAGAAAGAAAATTCTGTCATGGGTTATAAGCATGTTCCATTTTACAAAATAATGCCAAAGTATCATTTTTGTTAATCCCAAAGACATTACTGAAATAAGAAAAACAATACCAAATAACAATGATACAGAATACATACTTAAATTTATATTACAGGCAAGTACACAAATCCAAATTAAAAATAATCATCACCATTCTGAATATCATTGTCCAATATTACAGGTTAAAATTATACAAACCTCATAGTAAACTGGCTCCTTGCTCCCTTCTCTACTCAGTGAAGCCATTACCATTTCAATTTATCACTATATTAGACAAAGTTAGCTGCATACCAATAACAGAAACCCATACAAAGCTGCTTAGTCCAAGTGAAAACATATTAAAAAGAAGTAAGGTATCTCAAAGAACTGATGAATAGAAATTACATATGCTGTTTACAAGAGGCTGGAAATCAAGAACTACAAAAATGACTAAGAACAAGACTCTTCTCGCTCACAGACCTCCCTGGCAATAGGCTTGATTTTGCTTTTCACAGACCAACTCACTCCAAGTCCCAGGTCCACTCAGTCTTACATCTTTCCATAAGAAAAGTCTAGCATAATCTAACTTATATTTTTACCATCTAAACTTTCAAAGTATTAGAAAACCATTTAGCCCAATTTAGCACAGATTTCCACCATGCTCCTAATGGCTATGAACTGGGAACAGAAGGGACCCACTTAAACTGCAAAGGCTCACCCGTGGACAAAGCTATCACTGCTCACACAAGAGCCTAAGCTGAACAGACATCTCAAAAGCAACTACCAAGGGAAAATAGTGAAAAACATAATGAAGTGCAAGCATGAGAAACTTAACCATAATTTCACATCACAACTCAGTGGGCCTTTGTAATTAGCATTTAAAAGTAAAATTAGTAACTACAGTACCCAGTAACCATTCCGATCCCTAGCTATATAGGCCATCCTCAGGTCTCAATGTCAAAAGCCCTTTCGGACGCTAAGAGTCTAGTCTACCTTTAATGCTTCTCCTATTGCTTCTGTTCTTCGTCAATTTTTCTTTGGAGCATATGATCCAATTAGCCACCACAAATTCAAACTCTCTCATTTCTTGATTTATCTGAAAAAGTTCTCTCTTACTTCTTTTCTGACATCTCAGTGTACTTCACTTGCTCATTTCTCTGTGCACTTTAGTTTTCTTTTGTTTGCTTTGTTTTGTTTTGTTTATTATTTTTAGGTGTAACACCAAAGGCACAAGTAACAAATGAAAGAAGTAGATATATTGGGAATCCTCAAAATTTTAAATTTCTGTGTTTGTCCAAGACAATTCATTTGAACAAAGTGAAGACAATTTCCCACAGAATGGGAGAAAAATGTTTCTAAATCATTTATGTATGATAAGGAACTTACATCTAAAATACATAAAGAATCTTTAAAATCTAATAATGAAAAGGCAAATCAATTCAAATTTAGGCAAACAATTTGAACACACAAATATTTAAGAAAGATATACAAATGGCCAGTAAGCACATAAAAAAAAATATTCTACATCATTAGTCAACAGGCAAAACCTTCAAACCCACATGAAGAGTGAAGTCAGCAAACCAGCCAAGCAGGAAGCTCCAAGTTCTCCCTCACCACAGAACACTGGCAAGTTACAGAAACTACTGTTCTAGCCACAGTGGGATGAACTGTAATAAGAGAAAACTGGAAAATTCATAAATATATAGAAACTAAGAACAACCAATGAATCAAAGAAGAATCACAAGGGAAATCAGAAATTAGAGATGAATAGTAATTAAAACTCAATATAAAAAGAAAATTTATGGAATAGAGTGAAGCCATTGTTTGGATGGATTTTTACTGATATAAATTCCTACATTAAAAAGAAAATGTCGCCAGGCGTGGTAGTGCACGCTTGTAATCCCCATGCTTGGGAGGCGGAGACAGGAGGATCGCAGTTTCGAAGCCAGCCGCGCTGGTTTAAGAGACCCTGTTTCCAAATTTTAAAAAGTATAAAAAAATAGGTCTGGGAGTGTATCCCGGAAGTAGAAGGGTTTCCAGGAACCCCAGTACCACCAGAAAAAAAAAAATGTCAAGCTAAGCACAGGGTCACATGCCTATAATCCCAGTACTCAGGAAGTTGAGACAGGAAGATTGAAAGTTGGAGTCCAGCTGCAGCAACTTAGACTGCAACCTAGATAGACCATGCTTCAGTATCCAGTACCCAGAAAACACACACATACGATTTCAAATCAATAACCTGGGTTTAGACTTAAGATCTGAGAAAAAGAAGAGCCAAAAAAAACCAAAGCTAAGAGGAAATAAATTATCAAGATTATAAATCATTAAAAAAAGAAATACAACAGAGGGAATCAACAAAATTGAAAGTAGGTCTTGGAAAAGATCAATAGAAATACCTTAAATAAGACTGATAAAGAATAGCAGCAGTGACAACTAGAATCCTAAATGAAATGTAAATATTACTGCCAACCTTACAGAAATAAATAAATCATAAGGGAAAACTATGAACAACTGTCTGCCAACAAACTAGATAATATACATAGACAAATTTCTAGAACCACACAAATAACCTAAATGGACTCAAAAAAGAAATAGAAAACTCTCAACTGACCTAAAACAACCAAACAGATTGAATAGGTAATCAAAAACCTCTAACAAATTAAAGTCCAGGCATAGATAGCTTTACTGATGAATTCTACCAAACATTTAAAAAGTCAAAACAAATTCTTTGTAATTTTTCCCAAAACTAAAGAGGAAACACTTCCTAATTCACTCTATGAAGCCAGCATTACTAATACCAATAACAAAGACAATACATGAAAACTGCAGACCAATATGTCTTCAGAATATAAATACAAAATTCCTTAACAAAGTTCTAGAAAAATGAATTCAACAAGATAGTAAAAGGATTAAAATTCATGGCCAAATGGGACTTACCACAGGAATGAAAGGCTGGCTCAATCTAAGAAAATCAATGGGATACAGTTTAATAGAAGAAAAAAACACACAAAATCTTATCACTGCAGAAAAAACACCTGACAATATCCAAACACACTTTTGCGTGTTTCTAAGTTAAAAAAAAAAAAAACTTAGAAAACAAGAAAATGCACTAGGAAAAATTATTAGCTTTCCCTCATAGATCAGAAGACTGATACCCACTTTTACCACTGCTCTTCAGCAATACACGGAAATTCTAAATGGAGTAATTAGACAAGAAGAAATTTTAAATGGCCTCCAAATCAGGACCAAGGTATACACAAATAACTCTATTTACAGATTAAATAATCTCATCTATTAAAAATCCCTAAGAATCCATAAGAAAGGTACTAAGGCTAATAATTTCAAAGTTGCTTCTTACAATATCAACAATACTCAAAAATCAGTTTTAACCCCACATATCTGCAATGAATGACCCCAAAAGGAAATTAAGAGAGCCATTCCACTTATAGAAGCATCTAAAACAGTATCACACCTAGAAAGAAATTTAACAAGGAGACGAAAGATTTAAACACTGAAAAATTACAAAAGAAACAAGTGAAAGACCTAAATAAAGGGAAAGGCATCCCATGTTAATACGTAGGAATCTTTATTAATGTTAAGATATCACTATTACCCACATTCAATGTATTCCCTATCAAAATGCCAATGCCTTTTCTACAAAAAGGGGGGAAAAGTAATATGAGATTTATTGGGAGGAGGAATGATTAAAATTGATTGTAGTGGTGGTTACACAACTCTATGACTGAGACACAGGATTGTATACTACTTGGTATGTGAATTGTATCTCAAAGCTGCTGAAAAATATAGATCTCCCTGGCTAATAATCTATTCTCCTCAAGGATCTCATTCCCTGAAACGTATGCAATTAAAACCGGGAATCTCCTAAATCTTTATCAGCCCTGACTATTCTTCTTATCTCCAGACCTGAATTTCCCCACTTCCTGCTAAATGCATGACAGAAGGAGACATATCCTTCATACAGATGAGATTTATTTTCCTACTCTCACACAGCTGGTCTCAGGTAGCTAGTGCTACAGTCCTAGTCACCATGCTAGTAACTCTGGTATCTCTATCTTGCCACCCATCTCACCTCCACATTGTTAGTCCCCAATTGCTGTCAACTTGACCTCGTAAGATTTTTCTTTATTATCCTTCCAAAATCAAGCCACGACTTCAAAACAGTATGGTTTCCAGTCCTTCTATGCCTCTTTTCTCCAATAGTGTCTTACTCCGTTATGAATCAAGAAATTCAAAGCAAAAAAAAACCGTACTTTCTCCTTTTCAACCCGTCAGAAACTTCCCACTCACAGAATGAAATTCCCCTCTCTACAGCTCAGTCTTCAAAGTCTCTCAAGAAATGGATCCAGCTCATCTACCTAACGCCACCTCTTACATCATTATTGAGCCCCAAAAGTCAGTCTCCCAAAAGTATTTATCATCCTTTTAGCATGCCACAGCTTTCAGGCCTGGTGATTTTTTCTTAGAACTTTCTTCACTTAACAAAATTCCTCATCTTCAAAGATCTATGGGCATTTACCATCCTCAAAATATAACTCCTCAGGCGGGCGTGGTGGCACATACTTGTAATCCTAGCATATGGGAGGCAGAGACCGGAGGACAGGGTTCATGGACAGACTCAGCTACTTAGTGAGGTCCTTCGTAACTCAGTGAGACCCTGTTTCAAAATATTAAAAGACTAAAAAATAGGGTTGGGAGTGTCACTCAGAGGTAGAATGAATGCCCCTGGGTTCCATTCCCAGTACCACACACAAACACACACACACACACACACACACACACAAAATGTATGTATGTTCATATCTAAGATGGCCCATCAACTTTTAAGATGTTTGCAGTTTTAGAGACATTAAAACATGGAAAAATTAGCCACAGTATAATGCCTTCCTTTAAAATCCTTCAATACAGTGTTTATATTCTTATTTAACTTATTTTTTAGACCTCTTTGTACTATAACTTAATACAATTTCAATTTATAGACTCTTAAGAACAAAAATCCCGCCTAGCTCATCTCTGATAGAGTATAAATCGCATTACTGTTTGAATAAGATAACCTAGATTTTCACGTGTAAGAAAAAGAAATAACACTAATAACACCTATCTCACATGTATTATCAGAATAAATTAGAGAATATACATTAAGACCAATTTGTAAATGGATCTTATTCAAATGCAGGATTTTGGTATTTTAAAAGATATATTTACTAAACTTAAATGTCACACTGCAAATCTGTCACTCTTCAATATCAGGAGCTACACTCGGGAACTGGGGAAATTCTCCTCAAGTTCCCATGAAATGAATGCATCCCCTCAGACCTGAGCAACACAGTAGTCCCCTTGCTCCAGGAGAGCAAAGCACCCTTCCAACACTACATCCTCACTGTCCTGCCCATCCTGCTTCTGGAGAGCAGCCTGTGACTCGCTCCTGTCTCTAGCCCTGTGACTATTTTTTTTTTCTAAGAATAAGAATCAGAATCCCATCCTGTTAATTTGAAAACAAAATAGTATTTGCCTATTTTGTTTTATATTATCCTGAGTTTTCAAATAATATAAAAGAAGTATGTATCAAAGTAGGGTATGGGCTGAGAACTTGAAAGGAGGATGCACTGAAGATGAAATGAGTAACTTCAGACATAACGAAGAAACCATTTGAGAGTTTACGTCTATTGCTCCTCTGCCTCTACTGTCTCAATATTGTAATCACTGCTCAACAGTTCTTCTACCTAGAGTAAAACACATTCCCAAATTCATCTTCTATACTGTGTGGAAACACAGTTAAACAAAATTAATCAGGCCATCCTCTACCCTTTCAAATAGCTCCAGGTCAGCTTGAGAATAAAAACAACCCGGCCTCTCCCTGGCCCTCAGTCCCACTTCAAGGTCCTACACGCCCCAAGCTGGACTCTCCAGTTTCACACCCATGCTTGAAGTTTTCCAGCTTTTGTGCTCATGCTTTCCTTCTTCTAGCAAAGACCCTTCTTATCAGATCTGACCAAGTTGGGCTCAAATTCCCCGCCCTGCTCAAAGCATTCCACAAACTACAAAACTGGATTAAATGTTGCTGCCTTGCATGCTTACAAAAAAAGAAGAAGTGTCCATCTCTAACTTATCACACATTCTACGGAAATTAAAATTATTTTTTTAAAGTAACTCTTTTGGTAGACTCTGAGTACTGCAAAACGAAGAACCAACTGTCTTAATCTTTTTAAGTCATTTACCTAATACTACTACTCAATAAATGTTTGAACTAAACTTAAGTGCTTTTTTTCTATTTTTGAGGTACTGGGGATGGAACCCAGGGGCTTTCTACCTCCAAGCTATACTCCCAGCCTTATTTTTTTATTATTTATTTTTGAAACAGGGTCTCACTGAGTTGCAAAGGGCCTCATTAAGTAGAAGCTGAGGCTAACCTTGAACCGAGATCCTCCTGTCTCACCCTCCCAAATGCTGAGATTAGAAACTTGCGCCACCATGCCTGCTAAGTACTGATCTTAAAACTGATTTTTAGGAAATTATTTTTCCATTGTTTGAAAATATGGTTTTCCCTGGCCAAAATCATCTTAGTAGCTAGTACTGCACAGGACCATGGGCATACTGACAAATATTTTATACTGGCAAGGTAGCTGTTGGGCTGGTCAACTAAACTGCATTCAGATCCATCTCCAGACTTAGCCTGCTGCTCTGTATCATAGGTAACTGCTAAAAGAAGAAAGAAGAAGAAGAAAGAGGAAAGAAGGAAGAAGGAAGAAGAGGAAGAGGAGGAGGAGGAGGAGGAGGAGGAGGAGGAGGAGGAGGAGGCCGGGCGTGGTGGCACACGCTTCCCGCGCTTAGGAGGCTGAGACAGGAGGATCGCACAGGTTTGAAGCCAGCCTCAGCTGCTTAGTGAGGCACTCAGCAACTTATAAAGTAGGTCTGGGAGTATAGCCTGGAGGTAGAAAGCCCCTGGTTCCACTCCCAGTACAAAAAAATTAATTAATTAATTAAAAGGTAACTGCATTTCCCAAGCACCCAAAGATCTGGACAGTGGGGAGGCACTGATTGGTAACTTTTCCTCACGTATATCCCGTGGCATCCTTGGCAGAAGCTGTCCTCTGTAACCCCAATTCCTTTCAGACTATTCAGCCCTGTGGTGATCCAGCTTCCATGATGCAACCCTACTAATGGGTTTTCTCCACAGGGCCCTGATGTTTTTTCTTTGGTATTACCACCTCGTCTCATCTTCCCTCCAGACCTAATGGTAGCATTCAGGCCTCTGTCTGTAGTTAATAACTGGATTGTCTTACCATTCGCAGTTGGGATCCTAAGCAATTCCATTATCTGTGGAACTACTTTCTGGAGTAACTTTCCTGTATTGAAAGATCTACTGTGGTTATGATTTCCTACCTGAATCTTGACTGGTTGAAAATGCCATTTTAAAAAGAATCTATCAAGCTGGGCGTGGTGGCGCACACTTGTAATCCCAGCATTCGGGAGGCAGAGACTGGAGAACTGCGGTCCGCAGACAGACTCAGCTACTTAGTGAGGTCCTTCGCAACTCAGTGAGACCCTGTTTCAAAAGTAAAGAATAAAAACTTGGGGCTTGGGGTGTAACTCAGAAGTAGATGCCCCTGGGTTCCATCCCCAGTACCCCAAATATAAGAAAAGAAAGAAAATATCAAATAGAATTATCAATATATCAAAAATAATTCAGCACAGCAGAACATAAAAAGTTTCAAATGAAGAAAGTTTATTACACAAAAACATTCAGAACACAGATATGGGGAGAGAGAGAGAATATCATGCATTAAATTCTTAAGAGTAAAAATAAAGAATCTAACATTTTATTCATACCAAAGTATTCCTCATTGGGATGAAGTCTTTACTCAGCTGCAATATTTGCCTGAATTAAGTCAATCACTTACAATAAAAATGTCACTTTTTTTAAACTTATTTAGTAGAGGGGAAATTGGAAGGATTATGGGATTTGGAGTTACTGCAGGCCAAGACATCTGCTCAGAGGGGAAAAAAATGTTAAAGACCTCCTGTCAGTGACTTATCATTCAAATCCGTAAGACTCAGTCCTTTTTTAAGATAAATCCAACTAAACTAATCAGTTAAAAAGACATGTTTATCTATCAAAAATATTTCATACATTTTTTAAGATCATCAAAGCTCAAAGTTGAAAAGAAGCACCTTAAAGATAAGAATAAATGCACAGTGTACAAACAATTCAGGATTAACACCTGATTATGACAGGTCTTCTCATCTCCCCTCTCATATAACCACCACATTAAACTACTTTTCTAGAAAAAGACTGACATAAATCATTCGCTCATTGTCCATACAATACTTCAAGAAATAAAATACCTCTAGAGCAGAGGGAACATCTATGATTTTTGTTTTGTTTTTTGTTGGTGGTGGTGGTTGTGGGTGTGTGTGGGTGTGTGTGTGTGTGTGTGTGTGTGTGTGTGTGTGTGCGTATGTGTGTGTTTTACTGGGATTAAACCCAGGGAGACATTCTACTTCTGAACTACATACCTGAACCTATTACTTTTTATTTGGAAACAGGGTCTTTTAGGTAGCTGAGTCTCACTAAATTGCTGAGGCTGTCCTCAAACCTGCAATCCCTCTGTCTCAGCCTCCCAAGTACTAGGATTATAGGCATGTGCCACTATGCCTGGCTCAGTATTTTTTTAAAGGCTAAAACAACATGACAGTTCATAGCTAATATTTATGTAATCTTTATTTAATATTAGCAAACTTTCACACTTTTAAACCAAAATAATACTTTTGCAAATATAAAGAGAACTTTACTTAGCATCTGCTATGCTCAGGTTCTGTAAATAAGTAGATTACAAGGAAGGTCCTACCTCAAGTGATAAGTACCAAGTGATATATATTTTTCACAAATACCCTGGTCAACTGCTCCTACCAGTAGTCTCATGTGTAAAAACAGGCCAAAATGCCAAATTTGTCCAAGCCCCTTTGTACAAAAAAGTTGACATTTGCTTTCTATGTGACCACCCATATCCAGCATACTACTTCTCAAAACAATACCTGCTGCAAGGAATAAGTTTCATATCACAACACTACATGTTATGTAACTGAAATAACCACATTTATATTTACTGTGCATAAGGCACTTGATATTTTCTAACTTTTAAAAAATGTTAACAAAGTCGGGCGTGGTGGCCCACACTTGCGCTTGGGAGGCGGAGACAGGAGAATCACACAGGTTCAAAGCCAGCCTCACTGGCTTAAGAGACCCTGTTTCCAAATAAAAATATAAAATGGGTCTGGGAGTATAGCCCGGAGGTAGAAGGGTTTCCAGGAACCCCAGTACCACCAAAAAAATAAAAAAAATGTGGACAGCAGCCTACTAAACTACTCTCACAAACCACTAGCCTGCATTTAGATCACTGCTCTAGAACCTAAGAACTCTAATGGGGAGATGGCATGAGTGCTTCTCCTTTCTCCTCTCCAAACCAAAGGAGGGCAAAGTTGTTAAGAAAAGAAGAGGGGCTCTCCAAGACACTGGTTTTGTTGTTTTTCTCCCTTCAGTACTGGGAATTGAGTCAAGGATCATTCTAACACAGAGCAACACTCCCATCTCTTGTCTTAATTTTTCATTTGAAACAGGGTCTCGCTCAGTTTCTGAGGGTCTTGATAAAGTTGCTTAGGATGGACGTAAAACTGTGATCCCCCTGTTTCAGCCTCCTAAGTCCTAGAATTACAGGTGTGCAGCCAACAAGCCCTCCAAAACATTTAAAGAGCTAGTTGATCGGCACTTCAACCCCGAAGGTCTGAGCGCTTCCCTGCAGAACCACCAGCTCAGCGACACTAGCACCCAGCCCATCCTAACCGCCTTTTCATTCCCCGCCCTACCCACTGCCACATTCTCAAAGGTTTTCCAAAATATATGGGGGTTCTTGGAGATCACTGTTACTGTGACTCATTTTTATTAATTTATTATTATAAGAAATACATAACAAATTTATCATTTTTAACTGTACGACTCAGTGTCATTAAATACATAATGTACCATCATCACCACTATTCACTTTCAGAACTTTATTTCAAAAGCAAACTGTACCGATAAAACAATAATTCCTCAATACTCCTCCAGCCCTTGGTAATATCTCACTAATTTTTATAATATGATTGTATAAACATATACAAAAAAGTAAAAATAGAATAATGACCCCCTATAGACACAACCAAGGCAAAACAAATTATCAGATTTTGCTGTTAATTCACCTATCCCAACTTCCTTCATTTCACCTACAGATGGGTGAAAATATAGATTCTTTCTCACATAATCACAATGTCATTATCCCAATATTGACAATAATGCATTGGTGTCTTCAAATACTATAATTTAAAAAACATAATCACCTAGAGCCAAGTGTGATGGTGCATGCTTATAATCCCAGTACTTGGGAGGCTGAGAAAGTAGGATTGGAGGTTCGTGGCCAGCTTCAGCAACTTAGTAAGGCAGTCTGCAATTTAGTGAGGCACTCTGCAACTCAGGGAGACTCTGTTTCAAAATAAAATAATAAAGCTGGGCATGGTGGCGTAGGCTTGTAATCTCAGCTCTTGGGAGACTGAGACAGGAGGATCACACAAGTTCAAAGCCAGCCTCAGCTACTGAGGCTCTCAGCAACTTAGTGAGACCCTATTTAAAATAGGTATGGGAGCCGGGCGTGGTGGCGCACGCTTGTAATCCCCGCGCTTGGGAGGCAGAGACAGGAGGATCGCGCAGGTTCGAAGCCAGCCGCGCACGCTGGCTTAGGAGAACCTGTTTCCAAATAAAAATGTAAAAATAGGTCTGGGAGTGTAGCCCGGAGGTAGAAGGGCTTCCAGGAACCCCAGTACCGCAAAAAAAAAAAAAAAAAAAATAGGTGTGGGAGTATAGCCCGGAGGTAGAAAAGCCCCTGGGTACCACCCCCAGTATCACCAAAAATAAATAAATAAATAAATAAATAAATAAATAAATAAATAAATAAATAAATGGTGGGGGTGCAGCTCAGTGGCAAAATGCTCCTCAGTTCAATCCCCAAAACTTCAAAAAAAAAATATATATATATATGATATATTATAAGCATGGTGGCACACCCTTATAATCCCAGAGGCTGAGACCAGAGGTTCGTGATTCGCAGACAGCCTCAGCCACTTAGTGAGGCCCTCTGCAACTTAGTGAGACCCTGTTTCAAAATAGAGAATAAAAAAAAAAAAAATAGGATGGTGGTGCAAGCTTGTAATCCCAGCGTTTGAGAGGCTGAGACATGAGGACCACAGTTCGTGGACAGCCTCAGCTACGTAGTGAGGCCTTTGCAGAATAAAAGAATGAAAAAATAGGGCTGGGGATATAACTCGGAGGTAGAATGCACCTGGGTTCCATCCCCAGTACTGTCACCCCCCCCAAAAAAAAAAAAATAGGGCAGGGGATGTAGCTCAGAGGTCAAATGCCCCCTGAGTTCCATTTCCAGACCCACAAAAAATAAATAAATAAATAAATTTAAAAATATAAAGTTTTTTCAAATTTTTATTGGTTCCCTTGATACCATAATAATTTCTAAACAATTTCTTGCATAAACTTTTTTGTAAAGGATAATTATTTAAGAGGAAAAAACTGTGCAGTTTTAAATTAAAACTTTCCACTGACTTCTGTACTATCACCCACATTACTAAGCCATGGAGGAGAGAATACTCTTGCTTTTCCCACAGAAAAGCTAGCATGCTATTTCATACATCAAAATGAGATGTTTATTCAGCAAAGAACCATAAAAATAACCTAGTAAAACCTGTTAGCATCATTATTTACTTTATATAAGCAATCATGACTAATTAGAAAAGTCTATTTGTAGCCGGGCATAGTGGCTCACGCTTGTAATCCCAGCAGTTGGGAGGCTGAGACAGAAGGTTGTGCAAGTTCGAAGCCAGCCTCAGCTACTTAGTGAGGTTCTCAGCAACTTAGTGAGACCCTGTTTTCAAATAAAATATAAAAAAAATAGATCTGGGAGTGTAGCATGGGGGTAGAAAACCCCTGGGTTACATCTCCAGTACCACCAAAAAAAAAAGGTCTATTTGTTTAGTATTACCCTTCAAAATGGACCACTACATGAACTAAAAAACAATGTAGATTTCTTATTTTAACCTATCAGTTTTCTGAATAGTATTGTAGAATGTGAAGATACATTATCTTTGCTTTTACAAAAAAATATCAAACTAGAGCACTGAACAGATACATGAATAAACCTTACTTAACAATAACAGTAATTTCCATTCCTATGAAGACTCCCTTTAATACACAAAAGTTTGTATCATAAAATAGAAAAAATACCATTTCAAAATAGAAAAGATCAGAAGGCATAAAAGACAAAACATGCTCAAACAAATTTAACCTATAATTTTATACACAATACACTATTTAAAAAGAAATTCTCAGCCTGAGGTATATAAACCACCAGAACTCAAAATATGAAATACACAGCCAAATGTAAACAAGAAAAAAATCTAAATGAATTTTAGACAGTGTCACTTCTAATCCTGTGTATTTTTACTAATGCAAAATATATCAATTTAGAAGAAATGCTCTTAATATTCTTTAAAGTTTGTGATTACAAGGGATTACCTCCAAGGTCAAAAGCAGCACTGCATGGATACCAATACCACATGATCCAATGCGCAAGACAGAAGGTTGCTGCAGCTCCAGCTCTGCACCACGTGAGCGTCTAAGGTAGATCAAGACAACGTGAGCACTTCTTACGTGTAATAGGAAGCATGTGTGTATGTATATGCTTAGATAAAGCTGTCATTATTTTTATCCAAATCACTTTCAAAGTGTTTGATTGAAGATACCAGAACTTCTAAAGAAACAGGAAATGCCTTCTTTGTTGTTAGTGTCTCTGGAACTTGAAAAACTCAAAGGTACAAAAATAACATGTTCCTATAAAGTAATATTCAAAAAAATGATGCCAAGGTTCAAAAACAAAAACCTCTATCTTTCTTATATTATTTTTAATTTTACCATGTTAATAAAAAGTGTAATTTAAAAATGCAATCAGTTAATATAGTCTAGGTGGTTATCACTCACTGAGAAAAAATGGCAATACTAAGAAAAACTAGAAAATAAGTTGCAAGATATATAAGTATTTCTACATCATCAAACACTCAATCTCATGTCTTGACTATAAACAAAAATAAAAGTTTAGTCCTATGAAATAGTTTATAGATATTACTATTCTCAGTGCAAATGCTGTTCAATTCATTAAAGTGGTCTGATGGTTGTTACTGTAAGTTACTGAGTGAACTTCTGAAAACTAAAGTGTAGCTGTTTGTTTTTTATTTTGCGGTACTGGGGATGGAACCCAGGGGCATTCTACCTCCAAGCTACACCCCCAGCCCTATTTTTTATTCTTTTTTTTTTTTTTTTTTTTTTTGGTGGTACTGGGTTCCTGGAAGCCCTTCTACCTCCGGCCTACGCTCCCAGACCTACTTTATATTTTTTTATTTGGAAACAGGGTCTCCTAAGCCAGCGCGCAGCTGGCTCCAAACCAGTGCGATCCTCCTGTCTCCGCCTCAGGGTGCACCACCACGCCCGGCTTATTCTTTATTTTGAAACAGGGTCTCACTGAGTTGCAGAGGGCCTCACTAAGTAGCTTAGGCTGTCCATGAACTGTGATTCTCCTGTCTCAGTCCCCAAATGCTGGGATGACAAACATGCGCCACCACGCCTGGCTTAAAGTGTAATTTTAAACACATATATTAGCTGGACGTGGTGGCGCACGCTTGTAATCCCAGCGCTTGAGAGGCTGAGACAGGAGGATTGTGCAGGTTTGAAGCCAGCCTCAGCTACTTAGTGAGGCTCTCAGCTACTTAGTGAGACCCTGTTTCTAAATAAAATATAAAATGGGTCTGGGAGTATAGCCGGGAGGTAGAAAGCCTCTGGGTTCCACCCCCAGTACCATACACACACACACACACACACACACACACACACACAACCACATATAACCATTTCTTGAACCCTATTTCTACAAGTTCACATTAACCACAAGTGACCTGTCAGTATCAACTTCAACATCAAGAAGAAGGGTGTTTTGGATGGCAACGTTTTTAACTTTCTAAAGTCACTACCTCCTCTTGCCCCCTTACCAACTGCTTCTTTTGTGCCATGAAGACTGCAAAGCTGCCTGATCTGTGCGCAACATAGGTAGCCGACCTGATAGAAAATCAACCACCAAATCAACAGGGAAAGCCATGCTCTGAAGTTTCCTGCCTTAAAAAGAATATATGAATACTGTGAACAGAGCAAAGATCCAAAAGTTAGAGTAATGTACTGACAAAAGCGTAGTCAATCCCATCTGTTGCTAAGACTAAACACCAAGCTAGGGGCATACCTCAGTGGTAGAGCAATGGCCTAGCATTCATAACGCGCTGGATTCAAGCCCCAGCACCCCAAAACAAATGAAACACGTGCACACAAAAAATGATCGCAATCTTTCTAAGAATGAAATAATTAGGTGAAGTAAAAACTTAATTATATTAGAACCTTTCATTATAAAGAAGATGAATAGAAAATATGAAAATATATATATATATAGTGTGTGTGCGCGTGCGTGTGTATGTGTGTGTGTGTGTGTGTGTGTGTGTGTGTTTTGCTGGGGAATGAAGCCAGGGGCATTCTACCTCCAAGCTACACTCCCAGCCCTATTTTTTAAATGTTGAAGCAGGGTCTAAGTTGCTGAGGCGGCCTTCAAACATGAGATCTTCCTATCTCGGCTATCCAAGTACTAGGATTACAGGTAGGCATCATCACACCCGATTACACGTACTTTCTTGGCGGAGAATAATCTACAGCATACCGAAATGTCATTGCTGTTTTCTGACTTTCATTTCTACTCCTTAGCAGTAACTACTAGAGTAACTGCTTCAGCTACTGAGAAGGTAATCTGTTGCTCTCCCACAACTTTTAAGATATTCTCTTTGTTGTTGGTGTTCTCTATTTTGCTATGATATGTCTAAATATGAAGCTATTCTGATTGCAATTCTGAACTTCTCAATTTGTGTGCTGGTGTTTTTCATCAGCCCCGAAAAAAACTTGCCAGTTATCTCCTCAAACACTGCCTCCTCCTTTCCTATTATTTTTCCTTTCTGCTTCTGGAAAATTAATAAAATACATGTTAAGACTTCACATCACAGGTTTTACATGTAGGAGGTATACAGCCTAACCTTCTGGTTTTTGTCTATTTCCTTGTCTGTGATATAGTCTGGATAATATATTCTCTCCTCTATCTAATCCCTTATGTCTTTCTTTAGTTTTTTTTTCTCAAATCTGCTTTTGATCATACCACGTTTTACATTATAATTTATTACTATGTTTTTCACTTCTACAAGTTCTATTTAGATGTTTTTCAAATTTATTGTTTCCTGTTCACTGCAGAAAATTTCCATCTTCCTTTTAAACATAATAAACACAGTCGTTTTATAATGTGTCTGATAATTCCAATATCTACAGCTTTTGAGGATCTATTTCTATTAGTATTCTGCTGCTTCTTACTCATGGTGCCTTCTTATGTGCTTGTTTATAATTTATTGTGAGCTAATTCTTTAGAAAATTATTTGTGGGGATTTTCTGGAGCCTATGATAAAGATGTATTATACCTGAGGATTTTTTAGATACAAATGATACATATACTACCACTTAATTTTCATGTGGGGGGGGTACTAGGGATTGAACCCAGGGCATTTTATCTCTAAGCTCCACCCTCAGCCCTGTTTTAATTCTTTATTTTGAAACAGTCTCACTAATTTGGGGAGGGCTTCACTAAACTGCTGTGGCTGGCTGGAGCCTCACTAAGTTGCTGAGGCTGGCTTCAAACCTGTACTCCTCCTGTCTCAGCCTCCCAAGTACTGGGATTAGACTATTACCACTTTAAATTCACAGTTTGAGGGTTTTTTTATGGACAACCCACATGAAATGAAATCATACAAATCCAGGAGAGGGAAGGGCAACTACTTAGGAATGAATGTGTATTTTTCCAGGTCCAAAGCAACCTTCGGTTGCTCACACAACCTTCCTGCAGCCTTCTGTGGGCAAGAGTATGGGAGGGTTTCACTTTTTGTTCATCCACACTCTGAAGTCTCAGATTCACAGGAAAGAGAATTTCTCTTAGATTCCTCCTAAGCTGGGCTTTAGTTTCTAACTCCTATGCTTTGTGCAGCCTTCAAAACCAAAGAAAAATAGCCTTCGAATGTGGCAAACATAGGCGGGGGCTGGGGACAGTCTTAATCGTCTCATCTGAGGCATGAGCAGGCCCGCTTTCCACGCTGGGGGCAACAGCAGTATTCCCAATCAAAGGAGAAAGGAAATAGAGAACTCTTCTCTGAAAGAAAGGAAACAAGGTATACCCTAAAGAATGAGAATAAACAGCAAGCCAGAAAATCCGCAACAAGGCACAGACATAGGAGTCCAGAAAGAATCATAATTTACAAGTGGGACAGAGAAAGAAAAGTTCACTTACTGGACCTCTCCCTCTCCCACTTTCGCTACCTGCATCCAGGCAATTTTTCACTACCCAGTGGCTTCATCAACTCAGTTTGAACAATTACAGATTCTGACCTGGAGAACTTAAGTAGCCCGTGCAGAAACGTGCTTTAAAAAGAAAACCCACAATAAAGAGTAGAAAATTATATCACCTGACCAGAAAACAGAAACCATGAGACTTGATACTCTAAACATGCTACCAATGCTGTCCAACCTAAATTCTGTAGTCTCTCAGTTTTGTCTTGTAATTTTTAATGCCAAGCCACACAGAAAACAAATTTTCAAGCTCTGAAAAGACAAAAGTGTAAAACCTCCACGTCATTGCTAGGGGGTAGAGCCAGATAAGTACAATTATAAAGAAAGCTGCAGGCACTTCAAGTACCAAAGATCTGTGTATATTATCAGGCATCATGGAACATAAAAGTAGTCACAGAACTTCTAAGCTTGAAGGATTCTTAGAGATCATTTGGTGAGTGGTTTTCCAGATATTTTAAAACTCTTCTGAGAACTGAGTAGGTCAAATCACCTATGAAACATCATTTCAAGTCAATGAAATTAAGATAATCATTCCAGCCCAGCCTCCATGAGTGAAAATCTTTATACAAAAATGGCTGGCTACAGATGGTATGATTATGTACCTGGAAAATATAAAGCACCAATGGAAAAGTCATTGTACAAAAATAAATGAGAGATTCAGGAAGTGATAAGATACAAAATAAATATACACAAAAAGTTCCTCTTTCACTGTTTACCAGCGAGTCAGTTAAGAAAATTAAATTTTATGTGTGTATAGACATATATATTACAAACTTCATATAAGCTTTAATAAATAGTATATACGGGGGAAACGTGAAATAAATCCCAGATGCAAAAATAAGAAAACAAAATAGTGAGAAGACCAAAGGGCAATTTAGTGAAGTCCTGGTTCTAAATAAATAAATAAATAAATAAGGACTGGGAAGTGGCTCAATGGTAGAGGCCCAGCATGCACAAGGCCCTGGGTTCAATCCCCAACACCACATATACAAACACACACACTCACTCATGAAGTAAATGGATAAATAAAATTTTAAAGATAAATTAATAAAATAGGGCTGGATATAGCTCAGAGGTAGGGTGCCCCTGGGTACAATCCCCAACACCCCCACCCCTCACAATCATACAAAAAGTTTCTGGCATCTATGGAAAAAGAGAAGATAATTTTTTTTTGATCGCCTGCCTTATCCTATACAACTAAACATGTTCTGAAATAACTGCAAAAGCAAAAGCTGACAAAAATAATCAGTATATAAACAAAGCAAGAAAAGCTTACTAATACAAGACAGTGAAGGAAAAGTAACAATGTTAAAACTTGTAAAAAGAGAGAAAGTTTAAAGTCAAGCCTGAATAAAGCTATTAAAGATAAAATGAAAAATAGGTAATAATAGCCAGTCTGAAGCCTCTCAAGTGGCTCTGTACTTAGGTAAACTGGCACAATCTTTGTGGTGGGCAATAACCACTGTGCATACCAAAACTGCTAAACATAGGCATATACTTTTTCCTTGCTTGTATTTTTTATTTTTTTTTATTTTTATGTGCAACATATTAAAAATGGCAGACATTCAGGCTGTGCTTGGTGCCCTCCCCTCAACCTCTTCCCCTTCCAACAATGCGTGTCCAGGTTAACCATGCTATATTCATACTTTTACTAAGCAGATATTTTGACCCAATAATTCTGCTCAAAAAAATTTTCTCTAAATAATGCATAGGCATATGGTGATATTAGCTACAATACTATTCAATGTAACACTACCTGGCCTAAAGACTGAAAGAAATCTAAGTGTCCAAAGTAGAGGATGAAGTATAGGATGTACATATGATGAAATATTACACATCCACTAAATGTTATGTGGAAAAATCATATGAGTAATATAAATGGAAAATAAATGCAATAAATGTGTTTTTGTTGTTGTTTAAAGGTATAGTTATGTATATACACACACCCCACAGAAAAAGGAAGTAAACTTAACCCCTACACTCATTAGATAAATGAAGGCAGAATAGAGGCAATTTATCCCAAGTCTCCCTGAGCCACCCACAGCTACCTATCAAAATGAGCATTCTTATCAACATATTCTTAAGCCTAGTTTAGTGAAGGCAGCACGCAAAGATAGAAACAGTGGTACCACGTACCCATCTCCTGGCAACCCCACCTTTCCAACATGGCTCCCAAGCTCCACCAGGTATTCAGAGCAATCAATCTCACCCAGGACAGCAAGAATTATAGTTTTAGTGACTTCTCCTTGATTTATGTCAGTTGGATTCTGGGACACCTATAAGGGTACCCATTCTGGGAAACTAAAAGTGCTGATTCGAATCCCCACTGGTTATCATCAGGAAACAGGACCTGGGACTTGGGCTCCATCCTTCTAGTGTTAAATCATCATCAATTCCATCATAAGGTAAGGGCTCTTCCTCTCCATAAGGTGGTCGCACCAGTGGTGGGGGCTTCTCACTAGTCTAACTACATCAAAGGTTCTCTAGAGAAGAGTGGGAGTCTAATTTGGGTTCAACTCTTTTCTTAGAGAGAAATATTTTAGTAACTCCCAGAGGTAAAATGTTCCTGCTCACCAACGCCAGTTCTGTGGTTTTCTAAACAAATGACTGCAGCAGAACACTGATATTTGTGTTTTTCAACATCTCTCAAGGCAAAATAGCTCTGAAGAGAACTTGGGATATCCCTAACAAGCAGGCATGGTCACACACAACTTAAAAACAGAGTTATATATTCTGAGAAATGTGTCATTAGAAAATCATCACTGTGTACATCATTAACTGCACTTACATAAACCTAAAGAGTATGTGGCCTCTTGATACAATTGAGAAACAGGTGAAACAAGAGATATATTAAGGGTACTGTTGCAGTAACACAAAATACTAACTTATAATAACCTTTGTTGTCTCTAAAAATAAAAGTACACTCTAAAATAACAAAAAATGGTTAAGTACATACATCTGAAACCATTGTTTATCATTCCCAAGTATCTGCACTGCACCCAATTTTATGTATACTTTAATATCATCACTGTGCAGGAGGTTGGAATCATCACTACCAATATATTAAGGAATATGTTGCTCTATAACATTACAATGGGTATCATCACTGAGCAAAAATAATTTTTCAGTTCCATTATAATCTTATGGGACCACCATCATATGTAGCATATTATTAATAGAAACATTACATAGTACATGACTGTAATTATTTTTGTCATTTTTACAAAAATTCCACAAAAGGCATGTTTTGTAATAGGAAAAAACTCTTTTTCCTAACAACGGGCTAAATTATTATACTGTGATTATTGGACCTAATATATACTCCCACAATAGGATTTTCTTTACACATATGTACCACAGGTGGCCTGCTGTAACTCATCATATAAAATTAAATCCAACTAATTTTTAAAAAGTCAATCATTTTTGTAAACATAGGCTTCATGACTAGCAAAGTAGTAAAAGCAAGCATTCTTGCCTTAAAAAATATTTGTAATTATCTATAACGCCTATTTCAAATTTCTTAGGACAATTTTATTATAAAAATATAATACAATAACATCTTTCTGGGTAATTAAGAAAAATGACAATCTGCAACTACTATACATTTTCATGGAGTCAGTCACAGAAACATGTAGCACTGAACAATGAATGACATCATCTTTAGATGTTTTTCATCCAAATTAATGAACATTTAATGAGCATCTACCGTATGCCAAGCCCTATGTTCCAAGAACTCTGTCTAGTCAAGGATAGAGGCACTATGATGAATATAATCATATATAAAATTATATACACACAAACCCAATCCTGCATACACATTTCCAAAGATCAAAAGAACTATGAAAACTACAAATTGGCAATAAAATTTGACCTGAACTAAGGTGAAGCTACTTATAGCCTTGTTATTCTACTTAACGTCAATACGTCTAATCTGGAAAATTTTTCTGTATAATTATGGTATGACTGCTCCTACCCACACAAGCTTTTTACAATATACAACATATATACCATCCTAACTTTCTAAATTTCAAAAATGTTTACTTCTGACACATGAGTTACCATGGTTTCAGATAAGAGTGTAGAGATCTGAAGAAAATGGCATTATTTCAGGGAGCAAAGAAATCATCTGAGGTAGGTAAAAGGTATTGGCAGAAGTATTCAGAAAGAAAAGATGATCCTGTCCTAGGCTTTACTGCCCTGCCCCTGAAAACTGTAAACCAACCCTTGACACCATCCTCAAAGACATTGTTTTCTAAGCTTACTTCCTTGTTTTAAAATCTGAGCTGTTGATCCATGCTTACTTATATTTAGTTCTTCAAAGGAATAAGAACATCACAATACCGATTTTGCATTTTCATCCAAAAAGTATAAACTGTTTTCTTGGCTGGCCCATACAGCCGTATATCAAACAAATGTACAATTTCCATTCAACTATAGTTAATCTTGATTATGTGGATATAACCAACCACACTGCAGATCACCCATACTAGAACATAGAATTTAGCACCTACACAACAGCACTAAACATCTCACACACACACACACACACACACACACACACACACACACACACACTCACTTAATTCTCAGAATAATCCTGCAAGGTAGTTACTATTATGACCTTTTTTTGGGGGGGTGGTATTGGGGTACTTGGAAACCCTTTTACCTCCAGGCTACACTCCTAGACACCTATTTTTTATATTTTTATTTAGAAACTGAGTCTCTTAAGCCAGAGAGGCTGGCTTCGAACCTGCGCGATCCTCCTGTCTCCACCTCCCAAGTACAGGGATTACAAGCGTGCGCCACCACACCCCGCCCTTATGACCTTTTTTTTTTTTTTTAATGGTGCTAGAAATGGAACCCAGGGGCATTCATTCTCCGGGCTACACCCCTAGCCATATTTTATATTTTATCTGGAAACCGGGCCTTGCTAGGGTGCTGAGGCTGGCTTTGAACTGCAATCCTATCTCAGGTCCCTACTACTGTGATTACAGGTATTAGGATCATTTTAAAGATAAGAAACTCAGGCCCTGTAAGGCTAAGTAACTGACTAGCATAGCATTATTACATAATAACACAGACTTGTAAACATATTAAAATTACAACTAAGTGAAAATATAAATTAGAAGGCCTCCATCATTTGGGTATACAACAAAAGTTCCTTTGAGCTCGCCATGAGCAAAGACTCTGCCACTCAGCTGTGTGGCCAAGACACTTGGCAGCCTGGTGTGGCCAGCCTCCCCACCGCAGCATCAGGTAAGAAATAGAAAATCTGGTGGTGAGAATGCAGCAAGGATGTTAACACTTTATTACTATCCTAATATTCAAAGAGAAAAAATGGACAATTCTAATTATTGGCAGATAATTAGCTTTTCGAACCTAGGGCATCATGAACGCTAGGCAAAAGCACTACCACTGAGCTACATACCTAACCCTTTTCAGTTTACTTTGAAACAGGGTCTAAGTTACCAAGGCTGGCCTTGAACTCACAATCCTTGTCTTGGCTTCCCCAGCAGCTGGGATGACAGATACACACCACTGCACCCTTTTAGCCTTTTATTACTCAATTTGTAAAATGTTTAATGTTACTATAAACCATTGCAAAGGCATTATTTCAAAAATGTTTCTGACATTTGTAGAATAAACATTTTCCTAAACACTTAGGTGTGTTTTTGAGAAAGCATTTGCACCTGAGATTTGTTAACTCTGACTTCTAAACTCACCATTGCCCCAGTAATATAGAGAACTGGTGCTAATAAAAGCAGCCCAGGGACCCTCCCTTCCTTTCCTCTCCCATTTCCCATGACCCATCCCACACACCACAACCTCACATCTCTTAGGTTCTAGCACCACATTGATGTACTGCCATCCTAGTGGTCTATCCATGTTGAAAAAGACATCTTACTCAGATCAGGTGTACAAGCAGCACTATGCCTGATGCCAGCAGAGAAACCAAGAGGGGGTTAGGAGAAGGATGATACAGTAAGTAATCTTTTTAGGAAGTCTGTATTATTCAACTTAAAAGATAATCCTTTATTCTAAGGTTGTCCTTACTTTTTCAGTATCAAAATATGATCATGACCAATGCTTAGTTCTTATTGTCCTTACTGGTCAAAGTCAAGTCCTAAAGTCAGTAACCTAGTCAGTTCCTAAAGTTAAACATTAAGATAAAAAAATAACAAATACAGAGAAACCCAGTCAACCCCTAAAACCTAAGTATTAGGATAACTAATACAGAATAAACCTACCATGTATGCACGGGGGTGAAGCGCAGGCATAGACAGGATGTGAAGGAATTAAAAAATATTGCCAGGTCAAAAGGAAGCAGCTAAGCCGGCAGGGTAGCACGTGCCTTGTAGGAGGCTGAGCCAGGAGGATCATAACTTCCAAGCCAGCTCCAGCAACTGAGAGGCTCTCAGCAACTTAATGAGACTGCTTCCAAATAAAAAACAAAACCGGGTTTGGGTGTAGCTCAGAGGTAGCTTGCCCCCTCCCCCACACCAGGGTTCACTTCCCAGCATCACCAAAAAAGAAAAAGGAAATAGATACTTTCACATTTAATTGACACAGAACTTTAAGAGTGACTCTGGTCTCACAAACAAACAAAAAAAAAAAGGAAAATGCAACTTTGAAGATTTCAGTATCTTATTCAACAAAAGATTACAAGCACTGAGGCTTCTCATTTTAGAGTACGCTTAGAGGAAATAAAAGAATGATAATTTTCACTTTTTTTGTGTGTGTGTGGTACTGGGGTTCCTGGAAACCCTCCTACCTCTGGGCTACACTCCCAGACCTATTTTATATTTTTTTATTTGGAAGCAGGGTCTCTTAGGCCACTCCAAACCAGTGCGATCCTCCTGTCTCCGCCTCCCAAGCGCTGGGATTACAAGCGTGCGCCACCACACCTGGCTAATTTTCACTTTTAAAATGGAAGTTAACTCATAATTTTCAAATATTCAACAGCATCCTGCCCCGTTTTGTTTTTATTTGGCAACCGGGTCTTGCTAAGTTAAGAGGCTGGCCTCGAACCTACAATCCTCCTGTCTCGGCCTCCCAAGTACTGGGACTACAGATGAGCGTCATCTTTGTAAAAATAAAAAGGCACCGTAGGAAAGATCAAGAGCGAGGAGCACTCTTGAGTCAATCAGAAGCCCGATCCTGTATGAGCTGTGTAAACCCAGGCTTGCAACTTAGTGACTCTGTATGCTTCGGATTTCCTGAAAGGTTGTGGTGAACATTTAATGGGTTAAGATATGTATGCCACTCAGCCGGGCGCATGCTTGTAATCCCCGTGCTTGGGAGGCTGAGACAGGAGGCTCACGCAGGTTCGAAGCCAGCCTCAGCTGGTTTAAGAGACCCTGTTTCCAAATAAAATATAAAATAGGTCTGGGAGTGTAGCCCGAGGTAGAAGGCCCCTGGGTTCCATCCTCAGTACCACCAAAATAAATAAATAAAAGTTATGTATGCCACTCAGCATAGTTGTGTCTGGCACTTAGCAAATCCTTCAAAAGTATTTGTTATACATACAGTTTAATAACGTGCAGAAACGAGAAAGTAACTAGAATGAACAATATAAAAAACTATGGTACTAAATGTGACTATTATATTTCCATAAAGTTCTTAAAAAATACTTAGCATGTGGGAGGCCCTGGGTTCAAAAGTGCCCCCAGCACCATAAATGCATAAGCGTTTTTATGCACATAAAATATATGAGGTTATATATGTCACTTTGAACTCTTTACATTATAAAAATTACATTAGAAAAAAATGTGCATTCGTTTAGGACACCCTCGCTGTTTAAAAGTCTGCTTCCAAGGCTGAGGAATGCGCTACCCAAATGAGACTGCGTTTGAGAGAGCTCCATGGTCTACCAACAAAAGAAACTCACTTTGGGGGGAGGGCCGGGGGTTGGGGATTGAATCCACTGAGCTCCATCCTCAGTCCTTATTTTTTATTTTAGGAGAGTCTTGCCAAGGTGTCCTGGCTGGCCTGGAACTTGTGACCTTCCTACCACAGTCTCCTCAGTCCATTCAAATACAGGAAAGTACACTGCACCCAGCAATAAAAGAGTCTTTCATCCCAGCAGTACACTGAGAGACATCCCACCTTACCTATCCATAGATAAAAACCCAGTTACTTCGAGCTGAGAAGTCTTTCAGAAGAAGCGCACCATGCTTCAAGCTTCTCTTAAAAAAACAAAACCAGGGGCCAGGTGATGCAGGCACACCAGGGCACGCGGCACCCAGAGGAGGTATTTGCACTCCTCCTGGCCCTCCCCTGGAACCTGGTCTGGGCTCACGCTGCAGAAGAGATTTCCCTAGGCACGCTTTCTCAATCCACCCTGTCGTCTGACCCTTTGGCCAAGCTGCATCTACATTCAGGGTGGATTACTTCACCTCTTAGTACAGAAGTTATCAGCACCCTTGGTACTCAAGGATGGAGTCTCCTCCAGCAGCACCTTCGAAACGCAGAGGACCAAGCGGCATCACCGGCCGCTCAATTAGAACCTGCATGTTTAACAAGAGCCACAGGTGATTCCTCCGCGCATTAAGGACCAGGCACTGCTTTGACACTGCTGCAGCTAGCTGGAATGATTTAAAGTGTTTCTGTACATTTGAATGCAGAGATAAGGTATGAAAATCAGCAACACAGGGAACCAGAACAACTAATGTAACTGGATTAGAAATTTCTTTGCCTCTGCTACGGAAGTTGTTGGAAGGTTTGTTTTTCAGCAATGGCTACATTTCATACTTCCTGCTTTTATTTTGTACAAAAGCACAACACTAATAATATGTAGTTTTACTGGATTTACATTTTGATGTACAGAGTACCAAAGAATAACTGAACTTTCAGTGCAATCCAGCCCAAACGTGTGCAACCTTTATATTAAAATTTCAAACTCAGTAGGGCATGGTGCCACATACCTGTAATCCCAGTACTTGGGAGGCTGAGACAGGAGGATCGCAGCCTCAGCAATGTAGCAATGTAGTGAGACTTTTAACAACCTGGCAAGACCCTGTTTCAAAGGTTTGGGGAAAAAAAAAAAAAAAAAAAAGCTGGGGTTGAAGCTCAGAGGTAGAATGAAAGCCCGCGAGTCCAATCTCCAGTACTACGTAAAAAAAGAAAAGTAAAAATTCGGGAGTTAGCTCAATTCAAACTTGATAAATGAAACTGTCTCCAGAAAGCCATTGTACAAGGGGACAAAAAAAAAAAAAAGTCTGAAAGACGTACATCTTGCAGTTCTTATTCCTGAAACTGAAAGTACTTAGTAACCAGCACTGACCAAGCCCAAGTCACATGTGGAACAAGATGTTTGGGGAGGCTTGTTCCGTTTCCAGGAAAAGTAGAAAAGGGGAAGGAAAAGTTAAAAACTGTCACCCTCTGCAAAGTTCTTCTCCTCTCCTGCCAGCCCTCAAACTTGCACGTTCTTACAGGTGAGGAAACTTGAGTCCCACCAGCACAGACGGCTGAGTGGAGGCAGGCCTCTGCTCAGAGCTGCAGGGAGCCCAGGCTTCCGGGCCAGCTCCGCTTCCGGTCCGGGAGGAAGCGCGCGCGCCCCGAGCCGAGCCGGGCGCCGGGGTCGGGAGCGGAGCCTGGGGCTCGGCCGCCGGGCTCGGGTCCCGCAGCGCCCGCCCGCCGGCCCAGGCCCGCCCGCCCCGGAGTCCTGCGAGGCGGGCCGGGCGGCGCGGGAGGCAGGGCCGGCGCGGAGGCCGCGGGGAGCGGGCGGGAGCGGTGCACGTGGGGGCTGGGGCTGTTTCACCGTCGCCACCATCACCACCACCACCATCATCATCATCATCGGTTATTTTTGTGTTACCTGTAGCGCCGAAGGGCTCCCCAGCTCCTATTCCCTGAATCCTCCTCCCCTCCTCTCTTTTTTTCTCTCTGTCTCTTTTCCTCTCTCTCTCTCTCTCCCTCAGTCTGCAACGCGATCGCAGCACCGGCCGGGCCCGGCCCGACCCGAAAGAGAACAGGGCGGGAGGGGGTGGGCGGCGGTGACCGGCAGCCACGTGACCACGCCCGCGCCGTAACGGCGGCCGCCTCCTGCCGCGCGCGCCCGCCGCCCTCCCCGCGCGCGCGCTCCACCGCGCCGAACCCCGCGGCCCGGACGCTCGTGCGCATGCGCGTGCCGGGCCTGCAGGCCGCGGGGGCGCGCCCGGCGCTCGCGCTCGCGGCCAGGTGCGTCTGGACCCTGAGGGGCGCGAGGTGCGGGTGCGTGGGGCCCGAGCAGGACCCGACCCGCCGCGGCCGCACAGCGCATGCGCGCGGGGACGCTTGTCCTCTGCCCGGCCTCCCGCCGCCCCTATGGGGTCTGAGTTCACACCCACCGCGACCTCCCCAGGTTGAGACTGAGAAAGACACTCAGAAGTTAGCCCCGCGTCCTCCTAGGAGCCACACACTCCCGGGGAGAAATTGACAGTTCCCTGTCGCGCATCAGTGGCCTCCACCACTGGACACTTCTCTAGAGCTGAGCAACTTCTAACCCAGCTCCTCTGTCTCTTTCTCCGGAATTTAGCCAGCCGTGCTTAGCAGAACTCAGTGCAGTGCTGCTACTTTGTGAGCTGACCCCTAGAGATGTAAGAGTTGCTCTTTCCAAGCCCACAATGCTAAACTTTGTTTTTTTTATCTTGTCCTCAGAGCCTGGGACAGCGCCCTCAGCCTTGTGCTATCTCCCTAAAGAAAAGATGACTGAGCAGCTGAAACAGCTTGTAAACCCTTGTCTCCCTGCCCTCGACCTCTGCTTAGTCATGATTTAAGATTCCCTTTCACCCAAGCATGTGGGATGCTGCTGTTAATTTCCCCAATATGAAAGCCTGTGAATGGCAATGCTAATTAGACTGGTAAACGCTTTACCTAGTAAAAAGGATTTATGGTCTTTTATGAGCCTGTCTTTACACAGAGCTCCAAAAGAAAGTGATCCTGATGCGTTCAGAAAAAGGAAACCAAGGCAGAGGTAGGTCAGATGTCCAAAATTTAGATGACTTCAGAGGAACGCCACCAGTGTGGGAGATCTTTGTTCATGGACAAACACACTCTATTCTACACAGGGGTTCCTTCTTTCCGGTCCTGCTTTTTCTGTTACAGAACTTGCATGGGTTAAGTTAGTGCCTCTAGCTAAACTCAATCCGAGATAATAAACAAAATGCAAAAACTTAATTGGAAGTTCTGGCTGGGCTCTTCATCATTACCATTAGACTGGTGAATCTTGAGATAATAGTTGGGAACGAAATGAGTAGAAAAATCTTAGAAAATGCCGGGATGTACGTGTAGGAAGACACAGGACAGACAGTCCTGTCTTGTGTTTTGAGGGTATGAAAGCTATTAGGTAGGAACTGCCTTCAATGTTGAGTTTTGATCTCTTCCCAGGCTGGTGAGACACAGCACCTTTCTGTTGATACTGGGTAAGAGCACCTGGTAGCTTTGTTATCCACCTGTGATCAGGAGCCACCAGCATTCTGCAGTGCACATAATGGGCTTTCTTCTGCAGTCCTCAAGATATTTCTCACCCCAGATCTCATCATCTTGTTCCTAAACAACTAAGGATCAATCAGGTTTTTACTTGTTGGAAGGAAGAGTCACCCAAGCCCTCAGGTTACCTTAAGGGTTTATCATCAGGCAAAAAGTGAAGACATGTGGGAAGCCAGCCGTCATCCCCCATTACCTCTGCCCTGTGTTTCCCAGACTGGGAGGCCCACTAGGCCTCATTAAATGTAATTGCAGTGACCCTTTAGGCCAGAATGGTAGCTCAGGGGACCCAGCTTCTCTCTGGAATCCTACCTCTTATGCCCCAAGAAACAGCCTGAGGGGTCCATTAGACCCTCAGTCAATACAGATCACCCTGACAAGACAGAGAGTGGCCTGCAATCTAATCTTGGAAAAAGAAACTAAAGTAATATGGTGCTTAGTAACCCCACAAAACACAAACATTGTATAAAAATTCATTTCAAGTTACAAGTTGTGTGATTACAATAGAAGAATTAAATTTGAACCAACATCAGCAATCTTAGAAAAAATGACCATTGTGGTATTTGGTTTGGTAGCTACTTGTGTGCAAGTTGGTTCTCTGTTTCTCTACCTATGAGCATTCTTTGTCCTGAATCATGGCACAAAGGAAAGCACAAAAAACAGAAATGTTCTGTAGGAGAGGCAGAAACTGAGAAAGCAGCCCCTGATAAAGATTGGCTTTCTCCTAGGCTTCTGCCGATGTAGATGCTGAGCCTGGTCCACTCTGGCCGGGGCACCATCCACAGTCCACCTCCTGGCTCTTTTCTCTACTGTGCCCCTCAACTGCCCAGATAAATTTGCCATCATCAGATTCTGAAATTGTCATAGAGGCCTGGACTAATGTGGTAATAGGATGTGCCCCTGCAGTAGGGCATCGCATAATAGGAGGTTAGAGGGTCGTGGTAAGAATGGGCTATGTATTGGATGGGCATCAGGAATCATCTCCTTGGCTAACCTTTTTGGCAACCATGGAAGAACTGGGTCAGATCTAAACCAAAACCGCTTTACAACAGTATGACAGTCTAAGTCCCTTCTGAATCAAACTTCCACCCTTTCCGTTAAACTTTCTCAAGTGACAGATCTGCATTGTGATCTCTCCATCCTGCTTCCTTCCCTTCATCCTTTATGGGTGTTCTTTTAATAAAGCTTTTATACATCTAATACCAGCTTGGTTCTCCTGCTTCTCTGAGAACCTGAACTAAAACACACCCCATTCTAGGACTTCCTCTGTCTCCTTCTCATTCTATAGCTATAGGTCACTGTAAAGAGCAAAGAGCAACAATCACAGCTCAGCATCGTAGCTCACACTTGTAATACCCAGTACCGCAAAAAAAAAAAAAAGTAAAATAAAAAAGAACACTAATCAAGCTAGACGTGGTGGTGCATGCCTGTAATCCCAGTACTTGGGGGGCTAAGAGAGGAGAATGGCAGTGAAACGGGGGGTTTCTTCTGAGCCCCCAAGATGAAACAGAGGGTTTCTTGAGAAGAAACACGGTGTTTCATCAAAGATGAAAAGGAGTTTCTTGAGAAGAAATTCGGCGCTTCCTTATCAGATTCTTGTCTGCATCGAGCGAAGAATGACACCCACAGACCACAGTAAGGGGAGTAAAAAGGTTTATTGGAAGCAGCAGGGAATAGGGAAAAGTGGCCAAATACCCCAAAGGGGCTGTTGGAACTCTGGAGTCCAGCAGCTGCCTTCAGGACAATACTTGAGAGTAGTCCAAGCCGAATGCCTTCAGTTGGAAACTTCCTTCTCCCAGAGTCCGCGCGATCTGCCAGAAAGGAATAGGGAAAGTGGCAGAACACCTCTAGGGCTGTCAGGGCTCTGGTGTCCAGTAGCTGCCTTCAGGTCACTACCTGAGTGTAGCCCCGGCCATGTGCCGTCAGTTGCAAACTGCTTTCTCCCAGAGTCCACACTATCTGCGAGAAAAGAGGTGCAGGTCACCCCTAGAGGCCCTGGTTGGCCTTGATGTCCAGCAGAGGCCCTCAGGTCACTACCCGAGTGTATCCTTGGCCATGTGCCTTCAGTTGCACTCCACCTTCTCTCAAGGCTAACGCGACCTGCGAGAGAGAGAAAAGCTCCCCAAAGGGGATGGGTTCCCAGAGAGGGAAATCCATCTTGGTGGCTGTGCTAGGGGTTTATATATGTCTGCATGTCCTCTGTTGGTTGTGGTTGGAGTTTGAGATTCTGGGAAGCAGCTCTCAGAATTTGCATAGGGTATTTGCATGTCCATTGAAGAGTCTCCTTTCAGTAGGAGTGTCAGACTGCTCCAGTGATGTCTCCTGGGTTTGTTGATTAGTAAACAAATAGTTTTGTGAAGCTTTGGTCCTTCTTATCTCTGAACCTTGGAAGAGCTGATATTCGTAGTCCAGGCCTCTTCCCTATCTGCCTATTTCCTTCTACCTCCTCAGCAAGCTAAAGGATAGCCTCAGCAACTTAGACTTTCTCAGCAACCTAGAGAGACCCCCTTTCAAAATAAAAAAATAAAAATAAATAAAGTTCTAGGGGTATACATCAAGGTTAGAATGCCCCCCGAGTATAAAAAATGACTACTAGCCAGGCATGGTGATGCACTCTTGTAATCCCCACGCTTGGGAGGCTGAGACAGGAGGATTGCACAGGTTCAAAGCTAGCCTCAGCTACTTAGTGAGGCTCTCTCTCAGCAATTTAATGAAACCCTGTTTCCAAATAAAGTATAAAATAGGTCTGGGAGTATAGCCCGGAGGTAGAAAAACCCCTGGGTTCCACCCCCAGTACCACCACACACACACACACACACACAAAAAAAAAAATGAGTACTAATAAAAAATCTGAATCATTGGATTGTTTTAGGTCATAGCGTTAAAGAACTTATCTCCTAGAGACATCCATTACAATGCCGCTAATCCTAGACAAAGAGAGAAGCAAGCTAAAGCTTCTTACCAACTGTGAAATAACATTGTTTGAGTGTTAACTATGAAGGGGACAAAGACTATAATAATGATTGTGAGGCTAATAATAAATATTACTAAAAAGAAATACTTTTACTTAATACTAAAAAGCAATACTAAAAAGAAATACTCTAAATAAGAGTAAAATAGTCATTTAGGTAACCTACTCTGCTATCTATGTTCTTATAGCATAAAAAACATAATGCTGTTTGTCCAGCTTATAATGAAAACTAACAACCACCATTTCTAAAATACCTCTCCTTTCTCACCACTCCTAATCCCCCATAAAGAATTTGAAACAAATCACATCAATCATCTCTTTCTAAGAGAATTGATATTAAAAGGCAACTAGTCAATCTTTGTGTGTAGCTAGAACTGCACAACCCAAGCAGGCCATTTTATCAGTCCATGTCTAACCAAGAAAATAGAAACCACCTCACTTATTTACTACTAAGGAAATTCGATACAGGCCATAAATTACACAGGTGATAAGAGAGCTGAGCACCAAGAAGCAATGGTGTCAGTGCCCAGAGATTAGCAACAGCAAGAAGAAACTGTACTGCCCTTTAGATGATAAGATACAGGAAGATACCATGTTATTAGGGCTCCAGAGATGGGGTCATTAGGGTAGCTTTCTATTAGCTAAACAGACAGAGCAAGTACATGTGTACCCACCCTCCACCAACAACTTCAAGGAATGGGGAAGGGTCATTTTCCTGAAGAAGGGTCAGAGTTATTTGGCAAAGGGAAAAGAGATGTTTGACCATCTAAACAATATGTATTCACTATGTTCCTTCTGGTAGTTACTCAGCACATGTGTACTCTTCTTCTCATCTATATATTTTTTTCGGTACTAGGGATGGAACTCAGGGGCATTCGACCTCCGAGCTATACCCCCAGCCCTATTTTTTATTCCTTATTTTGAAACAGGGTCTCACTGAGTTGCAGAGGGCCTCACTAAGTAGCTGAGGCTATCCTCGAACCGTGATCCTCCTGTCTCAGCCTCCCAAATGCTGGGGTTACAAGTATGCGCCACCATGCCCGGCTTCTCATCTATAATTTCAAAACAATCTCATGTAATATAAAGCAACAAATTAGCCGGCCGTGGTGGCCCACACTTGTAATCCCAGCATTTGGGAGGCTGAAACCGGAGGATCACACAGTTCGCGGACAGCCTCAGCTACTTAGTGAGGCCCTCTGCAACTTAGTGAGACCCTGTTTCAAAATAAAGAATAAAAATAGGGCAGGGGGTGTGGCTCGGAGATGAAATGCCCCTGGGTTCCATCCCCAAACCCGCTAAATAAATAAATTAATTAATTAATTAATTAAAGCAACAAATTACTAATCCTGTCATTAAAGAATAACTATTCATATACTCAACCAATCCATCATTCATTATTAGGTTTTTGGTTTTAAAGTCATTTTAACTCTTACTCTTGTCATGGAAAATAAAAATAATATATCCTTTAGAAAGCCTACCCCCCCAAAAAAAATAAAGCTAAAACCAGCAATCAATTTGTATGTAGTGTCTGTATACCTATGTGTGATAGACGGCTGGCTCCTCCTCCCTTCCAAATCTATTTTTCTCTTCTTCCATTGGAATTGAGTTTTAGCTGGGCACGCGGCCATCCATCTGGAGGCTACATTTCCCACTCCCCCTTGTGGCTGGGTGTGGTCATGTGACTTCATTTTTCATCCATGGACTGTAAGAGACAGCAATGTGTTTATTTTCCATATTGCTCGCTTAAAAGAAAATTGCTTGCCCTACGCTGCCTCTCCTCTACTCCTGCCACCTGAAACAGAGACATGATGGTGACCCAGCCTCCAGTGTGCACAGCCTGGCAGAGCAACCAGATGGAAGAAAACTGGGTCTCTGGATGCTATGTGCAGAGCTGCCTGGACTGTCCATTGCACCTTTTACTAGCGAGAAATAATGTATGTCTTGTGTAAGCCGCTTAATTTTAACCTCTTTTAAAGCCACATACTCTATACCCTACCTAAACCAATATATAAGGTATTGTATTCTGTTAAAAAATATTATGTTGAGAATCTCATGAGAAACTATGTAGATGGATTTTTGAACCAGAAACAGATAAATCCATCTGTCTTTAGAGGAAATAGTGCCAACACTTATAGATTTAAGGAATGTCACATGCCTTGAGCTTGACAGGTCCGTTTTTATACCATTTTGCGTTAGATTATCACGAGGACAAACATGCTCAAAGTTGCCCTTAAAGATAATGGAACAGTCAGAGACATTAAAAGGCAGTATACAATAAGAGGTTGAGTCCATAGACTCAGTAGTAGAATTGCTCTAATTCTAATTCTAGCTCCCTTTATTTGTTAATGATATAACTTAAAGCAAGTTACTTAAGTTACTTAGCCTCTGTGGCTTCAGTTTCATTTCTGAGAGGAAGATAATAGCAGTCCCTAATGTATTGGGTTATTGTAAGCATTAAATGACATTAAACCAAGCCGGGCATGGTGGCGCACGCTTGTAATCCCCGCGCTTGGGAGGCTGAGATAGGAGGATCGCACAGGTTCGAAGTCAGCCTCAGCTACTTAGTGAGGCTCTTAGCAACTTAGTGAGACTCTGTTTCCAAATAAAAAACATAAAAAGATGGGTCTGGGAGTATAGCCCGGAAGTAGAAAGCCTCTGGGTTCCACCCCCAGTACCACCAAAAAAAATAAATAAATAAGTAAATAAATAAATAAGTGACATTAAACCTTCTATAACACATTATGGTAATCATTCAATTAAAAAGCAGGTACTATTCTTATCTCAGAGTCTTTACCAGAAAGGGTAGTCTACAAAAAGATCAAACTATTCAAAATATAACAATAATGTTTAAATTCAGTGTTTACACATATAAAATAGCGGATTCTGAACTTAACTTTGAGTATTAATAAGGCAAAGATATTTTTGCTGGTATTGCCCAAACATCTTCTATGATAGGCCTACTAATACGCCAAATGGTAGTAAAAGTAATGTCTTCACTTTTGTTCTGAAAGCACCCTTTCTAAAAACTTTATAAAGAGAAAGAATTCTTTGAGGAGATATTATCAGTGTTGATTTTCCAACAGTTTTATGGAAGGACAATGTAATCATGATTAGAGTATGTAAAATAATTCATCTTTGCATGGTGGCACATGCTTGTAATCCCAGTACTTGGGAGGTTCAGACAGGAAGATTGTAGCTTTGCAGCCAGCCTCCTCAACTTAGTGAGACCCTGTTTCAAAATAAAAAATAGAATAGTCTGAGGGCATAGATCATAGGTAGAATGCCCCTGAGTTCAATCCCCAGGAAAGGAAGGAAGGAAGGAAGAAAGGAAGGAAGGAAGGAAGGAAGGAAGGAAGGAAGGAGGAAATTTCCTTGAAGCTTTTGTTCTCTGTGGTTGCAATTCTTTCCACTGAGTTTCTTTTTCTTGGTCAGGTATGAACACAAAGATGTGTTCACTGTTGAACGTATTTCAACAGTGATTTT